>NC_045450.1:72059389-72154397 GCF_002776525.5 Piliocolobus tephrosceles
CTCCTGCCTCAGCCTCCCGAGTAGCTGGGACTACAGGCGCCGCCACCTCGCCCGGCTAGTTTTTTGTATTTTTTAGTAGAGACAGGGTTTCACCGTGTTAGCCAGGATGGTCTCGATCTCCTGACCTCATGATCCGCCCATCTCGGCCTCCCAAAGTGCTGGGATTACAGGCTTGAGCCACCGTGCCCATCCGACTTTGTGTCTTAAGCTGTGATTTCTCTTAGGTACTGAAGAAAACTAAAACTCAAGAATATTTTTTTTTCTTTCCATATTCCGTTCTTTTTTGTTTTTTTGAGACAGAATCTCGCTCTGTTGCCCAGGCTGGAGTGCAGTGGCGCAATCTCTGCTCACTGCAACCTCCATGTCCCAGGTTCAGGTGATTCTCCTGCCTCAGCCTCCTAAGTAGCTGGGATTACAGGCATGTGCCATCACGCCCGGCTAATTTTTGTATTTTTAGTAGAGATGGGACGGGGTTTCACCATGTTGGCCAGACTGGTCTCGAACTCCTGACCTCAAGTGATCTGCCCACCTCGGCCTCCCAAAGTGCTGGAATTACAGGCGTGAGCCACTGTGCCCAGCCTCATATTCCATTCTCTTGAGCAGTTTTCTCTTAGGCACTGTATCATTAAAAAGCTGGAAGTGATAAGAGAAAATTGTATTTCCTGGTTTATAAGGGATATAATGGATTCTATTTTCAACTATGGAAAATTAACAAAAATTGAAGTTAATATTATAGGTAGTAGTGGTCTTTGGAGGAAGGATTAGGACTCATGCAGTGGATCTGCCTTGTATATCTGTCCACAAACTTGGGCTCCCAGTTCCTTGAAATTAGTTGTCCCATATTCCTGGTCTGTGTCCTATCACCTGATGTAGAGCCATGTATGTTATATTGCCTTTGGCCTTCGATACAAACCTTTATCAGATTTGAAGTGTTCATGTTTTATTTCTTTAAGTTCTAGGAAAGATGACTTCACTGTTCTGCTGTGCCACAGCTAACAGCTGAACTTGGATGTAGGACCAGCAGCAGAGCTGGAAAGAAACGAGCCCTTAATAACGCTTCTGTCTCTTCATTGCATTGCAGAACAAAGAGTGGAAGATGTCCGACTTATCCGAGAGCAGCATCCAACCAAAATTCCGGTAGGTAGTCTCAGGCCTCGGTTTCAGTCACAAATGTACACAGGGGAGAGCACTGCATAAGTGCATCCACTTGACAGGGTTTTTATAGGAATCACCAGACAGCCAAACCCTGGGTGTCAGTTTCACAGCCTAGAAGGAGGTATCCTTTTTTTTAAGAGACAGGGTCTCACTCTGTTTCCCAGGCTGGGGTGCAGTGTTGCAATCATAGCTCACTGCAGTCTCAGCCACCTTGTGCTCAAGCAGTCCTCCCTCCTCAGCCTCCTGAGTATCTGGGACTAGAGGCGAACGCCACCATACCTGGCTAATTTTTTTAAGTTTTTTTGTAGAGACAGGGTCTTGCTGTGTTACCCAGGCTGATCTCAAACTCCTGGGCTCAAATGATCCTCCACCTTGATCTCTCAAAGTGTTGGGATTATAGGCATGAGCCAGTGGCTGGCCTCAGGATCCAAGATTTCTGTACTGCCTCTAATTTCTGCTACCACTTAAACTCAGGCAGGTGGAGCCTACACACTGATATTTCCTTGTGGATATCACACTTCTGAACAGGCCTGCTAGATAAAGCTCTCAAACTTACCAGGGAAGGTGATGACAGCTTGACTCAGCCTTACACAGAACCCTATGTAGGTCTCACACAATGGAACAATGTACAAATAAGCATTTTTCTTTCCCAAAGAAGCATGTAAAGATTTCCCATTCCTGCCACTCAACTTCTCTTTGTTATGATAGGGTAGAAGAATTACCGTATATAGAGAAGATGTCTGCAGCGCTCAGTAAACACAGACGCTAATGAGACTCAGGGGCTCATCTGTGGTCAGATATTATAGCAGTTTAGAATTAAAAAAGAAAATATTTTGCTCCATGGAAAGGAAGTATGGTGAGGAGCTGATGAATTATTTATTTATTTATTTATGAGACGGAGTGTCGCTCTGTCGCCCAGACTGGAGTGTAGTGGTGCAATCTCCGCTCACTGCAACCTCCGCTTCCTGGGTTCACGCCATTCTCCTGCCTCAGCCTCCTGAGTAGCTGGGAATACAGGCACGTGCCGCCACGCCCAGCTAATTTTTGTATTTTTAGTAGAGATGGGGTTTCACCATGTTGGCCAGGATGGTCTTGATCTCTTGACCTCATGATCCACCCGCCTCGGCCTCCCAAAGTGCTGGGATTACAGGTGTGAGTCACCACGCTGGCCTGATGGATTTATTTAAATTAATAATATGAAACTATATTTGTTCCCTGTGTAGTTCAGATACATATATATGTATAATTTTTTTTTAAGGCGGAGTCTCGCTCTGTCACCCAGGCTGGAGTGCAGTGGCCTAATCTCGTCTCACTGCAAGCTCCACCTCCTGGGTTCACACCATTCTCCTGCCTCAGCCTCCCAAGTACCTGGGACTACAGACACCCGCCACCACGCCCGGCTAGTTTTTTTTTTTTCATTTTTCTAGTAGAGACCATGTTAGCCAGGATGGTCTCGATCTTCTGACCTTGTGATCCGCCCGCCTCCGCCTCTCAAAGTGCTGAGATGACAGGCGTGAGCTACCGCACCCAGCCTCAAATACTTGTATTTTTAACCTCATTTAAATAAATATTTTCTCAAAATGAAAGTACCAGGTCATTATGCACAAAACTTTGTCTGTAGAACCATCTAATAATGGACTCTACTCACCTTGTCAAATATAATTTTTTCATGTCTCTAGTGTGGAAAAACATTGAGCATATTACTATAATTAGGAACTTATACATTTATTAAAACACATGCATTTCCTTTATTTATTTATCTATTTATTTATTTTAACGGATGAGAGGATTTATGTTGCCCAGGTTGGCCTCGAACGCATAGTCTCGCCTCTGTATTATATGCCAGGACCACCATTCAGAGCCACCGCGGCTCCCGAAACACATGCATTTACTTTCGTTAGAACTTCAGCCATGTCTCAGGATATGGTAGTTTTGGAATTGAGAGTTTCGGGTGTTTTGTGCTTGACGCTAGCTCCCAGCCTCTCTGCTTCGGTAAGGCTTGAGGTCTTTTTCTGACTAGATATGTATTTTTCATTGTTCCAAAATTGAAACACAAAGGATACATAGCAAAGTGTTTTCCCCCACTTCCTACCTGGTGGCAGCCATATCGTCTCTCATGTACTGTATGTTGTAAGGGGTAGATGTGTAAGCTAGCAAATGATCACTCTTCACAGGAGAGCTACAAGGAAACTAATGATTTTCAAAGCCCATTTTGGCTTGTGCTAGTTAGAATGTAGGAGGCATTTTATCTGTTTTTCATTGTTGATGACTATTTTACTTATTTGTTTATTGGAGACAGTCTAGCTCTATGCCCTAGACTGGAGTGCAGTGGCGCAATCTCAGCTCACTGCAACCTCCGCCTCCCAGGTTCAAGTGATTCTCATGTCTCAGCATCCCAAGTAGCTGGGATTACAGGCACCTGCCGCCACACCTGGATAATATTTGTATTTTTAGTAGAGACGGGGTTTTGCCATGTTGACCAGGCTGGTCTCGAACTCCTGACCTCAGGTGATCTGCTCGCCTCACCCTCCCAAAGTGCTGGGATGACAGGCGTGTGCCACCGTGCCCAGCCTGATGACTTTTTTTTCCTGAGATGGAGCGTCACTCTGTTTCCCAGGCTGGAGTGCAGTGGCACGATCTTGGGCTCACTGCAAGCTTCGCCTCCCGGGTTCATGCCTGTCTCCTGCTTCAGCCTCCCGAGTAGCTGGGATTATAGGCGCCCACCACCATGCCCGGCTAAATTTTTTTGTATTTTTAGTAGAGACAGGGTTTCACTGCGTTAGCCAGAATAGTCTTGATCTCCTGACCTCATGATCTGCCCACCTTGGCCTCCCAAAGTGCTGGGATTACAGGCGTGAGCCACCGCGCCTGGCCCTGATGACTATTTTAAAATCACTTCCGGCTTCCTTTCCAGGTGATAATAGAACGATACAAGGGTGAGAAGCAGCTTCCTGTCCTGGATAAAACAAAGTTCCTTGTACCTGACCATGTCAACATGAGTGAGCTCATCAAGATAATTAGGTATTCAGCCACTTTTGTTTTATAATAAATTTCCTTTGAGTAACTTCTTATTCTTTCTGAAACTTACAGATAAATCTTTAGTTCTGGTTAAAATCTTCAAAAAAATCTTTTTCAGCTGAATTCAGTTCTGATTAAAACCATTTCAACTTAAAACTATAAAATGTTTCTTTTTTTGAGGTTTTATATTTCTTACTTGCTAGACTTCAGATCCAGTTTCTTTTATCATAACATCTAATGTAGATGTTTCCTGTTGAAAATCAATGTTACAAGTTATTAAGGTTTTGTGCAGCAAAGCTAAAGAGAATGTAGACTCAGTGAGTGGCAAAAAATGGCACAGGCTTAGATCTTAGAAGTTTGGAAACTGTATTTGAACTGCTTTCTCACATTAGACACTGTAACAGCTATTCAGACCGCATACTAAAGTCAGCCTAAAGTGTAATCTTTCAGTGATTACAGCTCATGTCAGTATAATCAAAGGAAATGTCCTGTGCTTTATGAGAAGTATTAGATTCAAGAGCATCTAGAAAATTTTCATATTTTATTGATCAGAGTGGGTGATATTTTAACACATGCTTCATCCTTCTGGTATTGTTGTCAATATTTCTTCATGTTGTTTTCTTTCGATAGAAGGCGCTTACAGCTCAATGCTAATCAAGCCTTCTTCCTGTTGGTGAACGGCCACAGCATGGTCAGCGTCTCCACGCCAATCTCAGAGGTGTACGAGAGTGAGAAGGATGAAGACGGATTCCTGTACATGGTCTATGCCTCCCAGGAGACGTTCGGGATGAAATTGTCAGTGTAAAACTAGAAAAATGCATCTATTCTAGAATTTTTTAAACCCTTACCAAGGAAAACAAAGGGATGTTACCAACTGAGATGGATCAGTTCATCTAATCACAGATCATCCAACAGTAGTGTTCCCACCTAGGAGTGTTAGGAAGTTGTGTTTGTGTTTCAGGCAGAAAACTGAGCTCCAAGTGAGCACGTTCAGCTTTGGAAACTATATTATTTAATGTAGGCTAGCTTGTTTTCAGATTTTAAAAATTTAAAAATAAAATACTTTGCATTCTAAGTTGCCAATAAAATACACCTTCAAGTTACTTTAATGCTCTTTTCTCACTAATAGGAACTTGCAATTCCAGGAGTAATTTAAAGGCTTTCAGAGAGACCCTGCGTCTTCTCTTCAGGTTCACAGAACCCGCCGCCTTTTCGGGTAGAAGTTTTCTACTCGGCTAGAGAGATCTCCCTAAGAGGATCTTTAGGCCTGAGTTGTGAAGCGTAACCCCCACAAAATGCATTTGCCATCAGAGTTGGCACAAACGCAGGGTAAACGAGGTGTGTGTAAGAAAACGGCCCTGCCTGTAAACTGCTGAAGGTCCCGAACCCCTAACAGAACCCAAAGTCCACACTCCTGCAGGGGCAGACATTTCGGGTTTGTCCTCTAGACAGTTACACACATAAAGACACCACTCAAAAGGAAACCTGAATAATTTATAACTTTGATCTAGTTTCTGAAAAGACCCTGGAGAAAGAGTGGCATTCTTCTGTTTCAGGTTTTGAGTTCAAACTGGTGCCTGTGTTGTTACGGAAAGCAGCAGAGTACCAGTGTCATTCTGGAAGACAGCGGTAGAAACCACAAAATGGTGTAACTGAAAGCATTCACATTCAGACACACTCGCTTCTGCCCTCTGGCTTAAAGCTATGGATGATTCACGTTTTTTCATGTTAAATGTATAACTCAATATTACTGAAAAGGTTCCCACATTTTGAATAGTAGTTGTCACTGTTAGGTCAGCCAGCCATCAGAATTCTCCCACGCTAAGTGCATGTCAGTTGTGGAGAACACATAGCAAAAAGAGCCGTACGCTCTTTACAGATACTAATGTCAAGAGTTAAACCTCCTCAGGTTCAACCTGTGATAAAAGACCAGTGCTTCCCACTACCTGCATGGGGTTTGCTATTTATAATTTTCTTGGGAGTATCACAGGAAAATCACAGTTATACCACTTTAGACCCTATGTGTAGCAGGTCACAACATACCCTTGTGTGTTTAGATGTGTATGGAATACCTGTATACATGAGTGAAAGCTGTTTACTGTAACGGGGAAAACCAGATTCCTTGCATCTGGGCCCTCTACTGATTGTTAAAGGAGTTCGTCACCTGCTCTCCCCAGTGCATGCGTCTGTCCACCTGGCTAACTTTTAATATGTGTATTTTGACATTATGTAAATTCTTAACTGGCCTGTCTCGTTTAGACTGTCTACATCATATCTGACATTATTGTAACTACTGTGTGATCAGTAAGATTCCTATAAGAAATACTGTTTTTAAAAAAAAAAGTAACATGCTGAGGGGTGACCTATACCCCATGTGAGTGGTCACTTTATTTATAGGATCTTTAAAACAAGTACATTTTTAATGAACTAACGAATAAAGGCACAATTAAAAACTCATCAAAGCTCAGTTTAATGGGATCCGTTTTTGAGACTTGGATCCCACACTGTTTGCACTTTCCAAAGCAAAGCAGGTCCTTGTATTCCCAAGGAGGGGCATCCAGGCTGGTCCTCTCGTGCTGAGGGGGCACTCACATGGAGGAGCACCACCCTCTGAGGACCTCTGCCTTGTCAAGAGCACCCTCCCCACCTTGGCCAAGGCCCTGCCACCAGGTCTAGCCTTTATAAAGCGAAGTCCTCTTGAGAACTCCCATGTCACGGGCTATGAGGATGGATGCGAATCGACTCACGTGTTTTGTGGGAATAAACACCCAACAACCTACTGCTGTAAACCAACCACCACCATAAATATCAGGGGTGTGTGTGTGGTTAAGAAAGTGTACCCTCGGCCGGGCGCGGTGGCTCAAGCCTGTAATCCCAGCACTTGGGGAGGCCGAGACGGGCGGATCACGAGGTCAGGAGATCGAGACCATCCTGGCTAACCCGGTGAAACCCGGTCTCTACTAAAAAATACAAAAAACTAGCCGGGCGTGGTGGCGGCGCCTGTAGTCCCAGCTACTCGGGAGGCTGAGGCAGGAGAATGGCGTGAACCCGGGAGGTGGAGCTTGCAGTGAGCTGAGATCCGGCCACTGCACTCCAGCCTGGGCGACAGAGCAAGACTCCGTCTCAAAAAAGAAAAAAAAAAAAAGTGTACCCTCGGGGGACATGGGGAGCTGCTGGCACCATGTACAGAGGCAGCACACACACACACACGTCAGCACTCACTCAGACCAGACAAAAAGTGGCCAGCCTCATCATCTAGGGAACAGTTTAAGTAGGCACCTGAAAGTCTGTTGAAAAATACAAGAGTGACATGAGACAACTGCCTTCCCAGGCCAGGTGCTCAACAGAAGCAGCTTGTCCCTTGTCCTGTCTTCAGAGCTCCCCGTGGGTGCTGTGTCCCCACTTCTTCCCTGACGTCACCAGAGCACATGCTCAGTATGTTGCCACCTCTCAAATCCAGAAGGGTGTGGTCTTAGATGCCATGGGAGTGATTCTGTATGTTGCCCAGTCACAGGCTGGTGTAGCAGCTGGTGGCTTTTGTCATTGTGTCACCCCCCTCTGCAGCAGGCCTGCTCCCTCCCTGGAAGTCACTTCTGGGTAGGGCCACATTCCCAAGGTATCTGAGATCCATTCATGCTTTCATTGTTATGGAAACTCATGTTGAAACATCTTTAACCCCAAATCAGGAATTTACATCTTTGTTATCAGCAGGGACACTTAAAAAAAAAAAATACAGGCCGAGCGCGGTGGCTCACACCTGTAATCCCAGCACTTTGAGAGGCCGAGGCAGGCGGATCACAAGGTCAGGGGATGGAGACAATCCTGGCTAACACGGTGAAACCCCGTCTCTACTAAAAAAATACGAAAAATTAGCTGGGCGTGATGGCGGGTGCCTGTAGGCCCAGCTACTTGGGAGGCTGAGGCAGGAGAATGGCGTGGAGCTTGTAGTGAGCGGAGATCATGCCACTGCACTCCAGCCTGGGCAACAGAGCGAGACTCCATCTCAAAAAAAAAAACACTTGGCCAGGTGTGGTGGCTCACGCCGGTAATACCAGCACTTTGGGAGGCTGGCTGAGGTGGGCGGATCACCTGAGGTCTAGAGTTCAAGACCAGCCTGACCAACATGGAGAAGCCCAAGTCTACTGAAAAATACAAAATTAGCCAGGCGTGATGGCGGACGCCTGTAATCCCAGCTACTCGGGAGGCTGAGGCAGGAGAATCGCTTGAACCCGGGAGGTTGGCGTGAGCCGAGATCGTGCCATCGCATTTCAGCCTGGGCAACAAGAGTGAAACTCCATCTCAAAACAACAAAACTTGGCACCTTGATAGAGAATGAATGGATTTAAAGTCAGGTATCCCTTTTGTAAATCTGAGAGGGTAGAAAGGATGGAACCCCTGGTTTGGAGATTCAGACTGATCTGAAAAGGTGTGTGGCTTCATCTTCTGAGACAAAGACTTAGTGAAATCAAACACAGAGCCTTTTTTAAAATTTTTATTTTCAGTACATTAAATTTACTCATAAAAACATTCTAAAAATGTACAATTTGTCCTTTTTAACAAAGTATAATAAAACATAAAAACCCCAAAAACAGAATACTTGACATTTACAATTCAAAATCAAATTAGCGGAATATTAAATATTTACAAAACTATATCTTTTAAAAATATTTATAAAGTTACATGCAATTTTGTAGAATTGACAAAAGAATGGCTCAAAAATGGGAGAATTTTCCTTCATTCCTAAAAAGAAAATATGTCCAATAGAAGCTGTGAAGGTATCTTGAGTACACAAGGTGTCCAGTTTCAGTACCAAAGCCTTCTCTTTTTGTGCACGTAAGACTCATACAAGTGATGAGGGCTTGATACAACGCACGTGAGGCCGCAGCTGACGGCCACTGCCCCCTTCCTTGGTGAACAGTGGAGCAATGTTGACCTTTGGCCTCAACCAGCACAGTATATGGTTTTCTAGAATATTGCGAGTGTTGATTAAAGATGCTTTCATTCAGACCCTTGGGACTTTTCAGCAAATTCGCCTCTTCAGAACCCATGGCGTTCATGCCACCTGACTCATTCTTTGGGAGTCACCTGCATGCTGGAAATGACAGCCACCCCCGCTCAGGTCGCACAGGACTCTCCTCTGGGACAGCAGTCGAGTCAAGCAGGGGGACGGCTTTCCTCACAACCTTGAAGACCTCGGCATGCGGTACCATCAGTCATCACGGCGTACGACGAGCAGGGCAAACAACAGAACGCTGGGAAGCAGGAAGAGTGACAAGAAAATGACGGGGAGCAAGGAGGGTGCAACCCGGTTCCCATTTGGCAAGTGCCTAAAGCCCCACTCAGCCCCTGTTCAGATGGAAGGCGTTCCAGCCGGGTGACGTTTAGGCTAAGTCACTACCCCGCCCACTACTGTGCCCCAACACAGAGTCTGTGGTAGAAACTAACTGTGCTGACTTTGGGCAATAAAGGACCTAGAATTCTAAGAACTGAATGAAGAATACGGAACCTCCTAACACCCCTACATGAACAAGCTGACTCCTGTCATCCTTTGGAGATGACACATGATGCTGGTTTTTCAAATACCCAGTCACATATATGCATTCAAGAAAATAGCTTGTCTTTATTTTTATTACAAGTGCTAGCTCCCATTTCCTCAGTGCTCTTCAGCAATGAGATTTTATGTTAAACACCTTCCAACGGTCAATATTACCATGAAATCAACATTAGAAAATAAGGTAGAAAACTGAGTGTTTTGCTTAAAAAGTAAAACGAAGGATTAAATAGCTGTTGTATCCCAACATCACGTTCTGCTTCCATCTCTACATTCCACTTTCCCCATTCTTGGAGATTAAAAAAACCGGGTTAGAAACTTTAATATCTGACAGACTACAAAGGGCAAAGACGTGGCACACGGCCAGTGCCACACCTACCTGGTTGCCACAGCATTCTGAAACAGACCACAGTTTCAGGAAAATGACTAAGTACTTGAAAGGGTATGTTCTGTGTTTTCAGATGAGGAAGTCTGATGAACGCAAGACGCTCTTCAGGCGCGCCAACCTCGGGTGCTTTTGGAGAGATGCATCCGAGCTCACTGCTGGCAAATTCTCTCAAGTCCAAGCCTGCGGCTCCCTCATGGAGAGGCCCTCACGGATGGGCGGTCCCATCTTCTCTGCACCGTGTAGTTCCTATTTACAGCTCACGATTCTCGACTTCGGACAGCCTCCCTGGAGATGTCACACTGCCCATGCACGTTCAAGACGCCTGGAAGCTCTGCAGAGACCTCCGCTGCTGGGAACACAGCCGGGACAATGTTGGAACTCGTTTACCTCAACGATGAATGGCAGGCTTCAAGTTGAAAAGTTTCTGTTTTAATGTTTTGCTGGATTTAAGGTTAACCTCTAATTCTTATCAAAATAGTTACATGGGTAACAACAGACGCTTTCATTCCCCTATACTGACCACTAAAACAAAAATTTAAATGTTTTTTTCCTTTTGTTATGAGACGGTTTTCAACAATTTCAGTGTTGAAATAGGATTTATTTAAAATATTTCTTTGTTTAAAAAACCAAAAAATTTAAAAGTTTGGCTTTCAGCACATATCCAGGCCACTGGAATGGCCTTCAGAAATATTAAAATCGTAAACATCAGTGAACACTCTAAGTCTTCCTTTAACGTAATATGAGAAGGTCCAGTCTAGTACTCTTTAAGGCAAAGTTGTGTCAGTTCTCATTATTTTGACATTTTGTAGTGTTTATAATTTAAAAGATCAACGTAACATTCCCCTAAATAGCTGTTGTAATAAGCATCACCATTACTTCAACACTGTAATACTGTGTACCATGAGGAGAGAGAGGAGGTCTGTTAATTCTGCATTGCATAGAAATAAAATTCAACTAAAATAAAACACATTCTACGAAAAGCCTGTCATAAAAAAATGTAACAACTTTCTGCTTTAGTTTCTATGAAGTTAGGAACTGCTCTTAAAATTGAACCCTCACATCACAATGCCTCATTCTAGGGTATACTTTTGATTTACGTCAATTTTTCATGAGGCTGATTGTCCCATTTTAAGAATGGTCTGAATATTTTAATTTTTTTAAAAATAAATATCCAACTGCAAAATCCCTGGCAAGATTTTACCGCTCAGTATTTTAACACTGACGACTTTAGCGTTTTAGATGAGTATTGTTTGAGCAGAAAATTCCCTTTAACCTTGAAGATTTAAGTCTGTCAATTTCAGACAAAAGGCTTTCATTTCCGTGGGCTGAAATTTAGAGATCTACAGCGAGGACTTTTATCACTACCTGACCAAAACCAGACTGGCACAGATCTCGTATCTCTCGGGTGTGTGGCCTCTTCCAGAGTCCTACCACTTCCCACTGTTTTCCAAGTAATTTTTAACGGAATTAACTATCAATACACAGCCTAATACAAAAGAAGTTGACAGGAGAAGATTCCCAATCTTTTGCTGACAAATGACAGGACTGTATCATTGTTGAAATGTCTGTCTCAGATGCGAATCCGCTAGCGATAAGCCTCGGGGTTGGAGGTTCTTGGGGAGCCCGTGGGAGATAAAGCCACTTGCAAACTCTGCTAAGGACGTGCAGCATCCTCACAGCCACTCACAGAGCCACGCTGTCGCCGAGCCCCCTCGAGGGGTGATTTGTAGTGGAAGACAGGGCTCAGAGCCACTGACTGACCGGCTGGGAAGAAAGATACTCTCAAAGCTCTGACGACTATGGATTCTCTGGGACTTGGACCCTTAGAAATTAAGTTGTTGCGAGTAAACTATTTCTATTTAATAATGTAGTTTAGATTTATTTGCAGAAAAAATTAAAAACCTGAAACTGCTACAACTGCTTGGAGGAGGGAAGGAAATACTAAAATCTCTGTTGTGTCCTAAGTCGAGTAGCCTGCTGGTGCTGACTCTTTAAATAGGGATTATTGGAGTCTCTTGCACTGACTGTTCTCAGAGGAGTTTGGCTCCCAGAACCGCAGAGATTTACATCGGGATACATTCTTCTGTAGTGCAATCCTTAAAAATCCCAGAGATTAGTGCTCATCACTTTAGGAACAGAACAAAACAAAGTCGACATTTTCCCTAGCCCAGGGGTGTCAAAGAGTCCGGCGGGTGGAGCTCCACCTGGAGAACTCCAAGCTCAGTTCTCGATTCAGACCACGTGTAGCTGCCCTGGAATTGACGTGTGAGCCTAGGAGGGCCAAGGATGGCAATGCTCTTCGGGAGACGTGGGGTCTCTGCACTGCAACCAAACGTGTAGGTGGCCGACTTCACCAGCCACAGAGATGCCCACTAGGCAAGTTCTGACACCAAGCTCCAATCTAGGGTTTTGGCAATAAACCGAGTTTGATGCACTTCTACGCTAGATTTTTCTATCCAGTCTAGGAAAAGTAAAGCACCTTTGGATTAAAAAGATTAAGCTCAACAGCAACTAGACTTCTCAGTTTTGTATTTAATTTTCCTTATGTCTCCATGGCTTAATAATGTTCTGTTGCCAGAGAAAAATATCAATCTGTGGAGTCCAGACTTTCTGCTGGAGGGGCGTATTTCAACCTAAAAGTACCTAGAGAGAGGGGAAAAAAGAGGTCAAATTGGAATGACTGTAGAATCACCACCATCCACCAATCTGTCCAGTCATTTCCAGAGCCACTGGGCAAGATTCTGGTGCTGGAAATCTAGGGCACCCATCCTGACTGTTTCCACTCCCTTCCTGCCCCTGCAAAATGGGAGCTAATATTACAAGTTGATCAAATCAGACCGGGGTGAAATGACTCAGGAAAAGTTACCAATCTTCTTTTTTTTTTTTTTGAGACGGAGTCTAGCTCTGTCACCCGGGCTGGAGTGCGGTGGCGCGATCTCGGCTCACTGCAAGCTCCACCTCCCAGGTTCACGCCATTCTCCTGCCTCAGCCTCCCGAGTAGCTGGGACTACAGGCGCCCGCCACCTCGCCCGGCTAGTTTTTTGTATCTTTACTAGAGACGGGGTTTCACCATGTTAGCCAGGATGGTCTCGATCTCCTGACCTCGTGATCCACCCACCTGGGCCTCCCAAAGTGCTGGGATTACAGGCGTGAGCCACCGTGCCCGACCACCAATCTTTTTCTTTAGGAGCTTTCTCTGGGAGTCAGGCTCTGCACACGTCGGGCAGGCTGCTCTAACATGCGTCTTTTCGCTAGTTGAGAGCAGGGGAGCGGTGGCGAGTGCCCCGTGCCTCTGGAGATACAGCCGGCTTTATGAAGGGAGGCACAGACCCACCGGGCCCACGTGGCAGAGCGCCCGTCAACCCACCTCGCCTGCAGGCCTGCTGAGTCAGCAGGTGTGTTTCTAAAAACTCTCCAGGTGACTGTGATGTACAGGCAGGTCTGAGAATCACAGATCTACTGCAACCCTCAGAAGCAACTGGAAGTCTGCAGTCATCAAGTGACTTTGGCAAGGTGGCACCATGAGTTGTCAGAGTTGGGACCCACTTTCCCAGTCCCCAGTTTCCAAAACAGACAGCAAGAAGAAACCTATTATAATAACTACATCAGACATCCACTGGGATTTGACTAAAGGAGACAAAAAAAATAGTGGAGATAAAACAGGAGGGAACGGAAGATGCAGCACGGCCGAGGGGTGACAGCCCCCGACACCCACAGCCGCGCCGGCAGGGAAGGGTAGAGGAGACAGCGAGCCCCACCCCAGAGGGTCCAGACTGAGGCAGCGCCACAGCCTGAGCCCCAGTGTAAGCCAGGGGGGCAGCACTGAATCCCTCACGCTTGCGCTCTGGGCTCGAAGCAAGACATGGCAGCCCAGGGAGGCCCTGTCCACACTGGCTAAGCACCTTCTAGAACAAGAGGCTGTCTGAAATCATCATGACCGTTTCAGACCCAACAGCAGTCCTTCTGGGGACCTCACAGCCTATCATGAAGCTTTCCACGCGCTTTCAAAAAGCATTCGAAAAATTATTTGCTTTACAAAGAAATAAGTTTACTCTTCATAAAAACCAAGCATTTGTGTGCATTGGTCCTGCGGGAGCCTGGTGGGTGCGGCCATGGCGTGCGCTTACCTGGCCGGTTGAAGTCCATGGACGGCTGTTTGCAGTCCTGGGCGCGGTGACCAGTGGCCCCGCAGTTGTAACAAGACAGGTTCCCGCTCTTTTTGTGACTGG
This sequence comes from Piliocolobus tephrosceles, assembly GCF_002776525.5. NCBI lineage: Eukaryota > Metazoa > Chordata > Mammalia > Primates > Cercopithecidae > Piliocolobus > Piliocolobus tephrosceles. The sequence goes on from NC_045450.1 coordinate 72,073,731, forward strand.
AACCATTGCTACTGCCCACCAGTCCTTGGGTCTGGTACACCCCTGCCGTCCCTGCCATGAAGTTCTGCATGGGTGGCACGGCAAACGTGGACTGCCCGCTCAGGACAGGGTCTGGGGTCCCGCTGCTGCTGTAGGGAGCGTGTACGACAGGGAAGGTGGAGCCACCGCCGTACTGCTGGGCGCTGACGTAGCCGCTGCTGCACATGGGACTGAAGGGCAAGAACGGGAAGGTGAACACGGACGGACCGGAGAACGGGTGCTGGAAGTAGTTGGCGTAGCTGACAGTCAGGCCACTTGAGCCGCAACTGCCGCTGCAGCCACAGGACGTGCACACGATGCAGCCCGGCGGGGGTGGGGCGGGCTGCGGGGGTGCCGGGGGCTGCTGATGGTGGTGGTGATGGTGGTGGTTCGGATTCGAGGCAGGAATGTTTCCTGTGGAGCCGCCACCACCACTGCTGCTATAGAAACTGCTTTCAGGGACGGAGGACAGCGCCGGGCTGGAGCTGGGGGCTGGGCAGCTGGGCAATGTGGCCATGTTGGCAAAGGACGTGGAGGGGTGGCTGCTGGGAGAGGCAGTGTTGCTGTTTGCACAGAAGCCACCCTGCAGGGGGCCCACTGGCATACTGCTCATTGCAGAAAAGGCAACTTTGGTGTTGGCTGTATACAGAGCAGTCCGGGGATTTATTATTGCAGGGGGCACACTTATTTGCACATTATTAGGACAGGAGGTTTGCCCAGAAATGGCAGAATCAGCAGGAACAGATGACGACAGCAGCAGTTTGATGGGCGGACGGGCGGCGTGGAGGACTGTGCTGGGCGTCCCTGTGGCGGCCGTGCTGGCCTCCACCACCAGGGCTGGTTGCTGTGCTGTCTTCAGCACCCTGTCCAGTGTGGATGCATGCACGACTTTGGCCCGGGGACCAAAGGAGACGGTGGGTGACATGGGGCTGCTCTCTGAAAGCCCAGAGAGGACCTGCACGGGCTGGTGGGGTGCAGACGTGGGCAGCACGTCCATCATGGCGCTGCCAAAGCTCTTGTCCACTTTCATGCTGCTTCTTGGTCCAGATCCTTTATTCCTTTCTTCTAGAGACAAAAGCGAGTGCACAGAAGACGAGAGGAGCTTCATGTCCGCGCTGCCTCTTTCCGGCTTGTGCACGGGATTCAGCATGCGGATGGGCGCGATGTGTGAGGCTGTGCTCAGCATCGGTGGGGGAAGGGGGTGGTGGCCTGACGGATTGGAGCTGGCCTCATTCTGCACAGGGAGAACCTGGGCCGTGGGTCTGGCGGAACTGGAAGTGAAGTGATTCAGGAGCATCACCGGCTTCTCCTTGTCAGAGCTCTCCAAGTGAATCTCCACACCTAGAGAGGGAAACACAGTGGTCAGTGCCATTCCACAGCCGGGCCAGGTGGAGCCAGCGGCCGCACGTGCCCTTACGTCTGTCATTCTCTTCGGCGCTGTCGGAGCTCTCTTCCCGGGCCTGCACCCCCATGGGGCTGGAGGAGGAGCTGGAGTACTCCGAGGAGCTGCCTTCCCGGGGCAGCTGGTGATGAGGCTGCTCCACTTCCACCCGCAGCTCTGCAGAAAAGGGCCAGAGGAGCGGCCATCAGCCAGTGCCCCTGCAGCTCAGCCCAGCCCCGTGCCCTGCATCACACTGTCGGCGGGTGCTCCTTCCAGGGGCACGCAGGGCTCTTAGAGTCAGAAAAAGAACATGCCGGCCCAGGCCGCACGATGACGGATGCAGCAGAGATTCAAATGGCAGTGCCACTCAACACCCCCTCAGCCAGGGCCCTACCTGACCCCACCATCAACCCCAGAACAAAGCCCTGTGAAGGGAACCCCCAGCGCACCACCAGGAACCATCACAACACTATGCCACGCCCCCTCTCATGAGGCCGGCCGAGTCACGGAGATCTTTTCAGTCAAATCACCACTTAAAATCCATCCTGGCAGGTTTTTTTTTTTCTTTTTTCCTCTCCCAAGCCACTGCTCCTCCTGCTATTTCTATTGTGAAGAAAACCTGGCTCCTCTCGTGAGACAACAAAGCAAGCACGCCAGGTGTCCCACCCTTTCTCAGAGGGGAGGATGAAAACCAAATTGCGGAGATTGCGGGTCCCCCAGAGCAGGACGGTCCATGGAGAACCATGTCACCGATGGGTCAACATAAAAGGCACTGACTTAAACGTGGCCTCTGGGCACCAGTCCTGCGGAGGGAGGCAGGCTACTCCCATCTCATTTCTGCTCACCCCTACACACTCGCTCTCACTGTGGCAGTTTCTGGACCTGATCCTTTTGCCCAAGCAACTTCAGAGAGGTGACTGCCCTCCAGCTCCTAAGCCAACTGTCCCTTCCATTTTCTTATGGCAGAGACTATAATAGTTAAAATAATGGAAAATGAGTATAAAGATTTACAAATGTAAAAATCAAATAGGTGTGATTTGAAGTTTAATGATCACAAAGAACACAAGGCCCTCCCTGTGTGTGAGTAACCCATCTGCCCGGCACACCCTTCTTCACCTGCTGCGTGGCTGCCCCGCCCCGACTGCACGGGCCCGACGTGGCTGGTGGGGGGCACTCGAGCCACACCACTGCTGGTGACCAGCGACGGCGCCGAGGGGTTCAGACACCGTCTCTCTGACTTCTCCCTGTGAAATAATCAAGCACGGGAACCAGTGAGCAATGCCTCCCGGTGCTGCTTCACACACAGCTTCGAGACGGGCCTACTCCACACCACAGGGCAATTCCCTCCAGATCATCAAGGCAAGGAAGGAAATCATTCTGATTGGTCAAATTTACTATAAAGGTCCTTTCCTGTCAAACCTAAGACACATGTGTAGAACTTTAAAAGCATGACTAGGCTGGGTGCAGTGGCTCATGCCTGTAATCCCAGCACTTTGGGAGGCCGAGATGGGCAGATCACCTGAGGTCGGGAGTTCGAGATCAGCCTGGCCAATATGGTAAAACCCCATCTCTACTAAAAATACAAAAAAGTAGCTGGGCGTGGTGGCATGTGCCTGTAATCCCAGCTACTGGGGAGACTGAGGCAAGAGAATCGCTTGAACCTGAGAGGCAGAGGTTGCAGTAAGCCCAGATTGCGCCACCGCACTCCAGCCTGGGCAGGACAGAGCGAGACTCCATCTCAAAAAGAAATAAATAAAATAAATGAAATAAATAAATAAAAGCGTGACTAAGGACTGGATCAGCAAGAGAAAGTAATCCAATCATTGGTATTTAGCACGGGAAGCCCTAGCACTCCATTTGGCCCGTGAGAAATGGAAATAAATGCAGGTTCCAAAACCCACTTCACACTCACTTTTCCAGCTCCAGCTGGGTCTTGAGCTTCTTCTTTGCCCCCATGGTGAGAGACTCAAATTTATTCAGATCTTCTTCAGTAAGGCTCAAAAACTTTCACAGAAAAAACAAATTACAAAGTTACTGAGACGTTAAGTAGGACTCTGAGAACAAAGAACTTGGAGTTGAATTCAGTACATTTATTCTACCTCTGGGATATGCAGACAGACCCAGCTGAACTCGGCAGTCACAGGCTGAGGAATCCTAGACCGCTTACTTGCTAAATGACTTGGTGTCAACGGTTCAACTCCGAGACATGGTTCTGAGCAAGAGTGTCCCCGGCCCCTCTAAGGCACCTTTTGTGCAGGCCGTGTAGATGGGTGCACCACCTCACAGGCTGCTGGCTCCGCCAAAGGCACCCACTTGCCCTCTGCTCTGTGAGTAAATACCAGCAGGTACATGCTTTGGGGCAGGTGACTAAAGAAAACATCTCGCATAATCACAGTTTCAACCGCCATGGAGATGCGAGTTATGATAGCGTGCCACCCTCCCTCCCCAGGACAGCCCCATCATAATGCAGTCCCTTCAGAACTCACCACCCTCTGCGGGATGGTCTTTTTTTTTTTTGAGATGGAGTCTCACTGTGTCACCTAGGCTGGAGTGCAGTGGTGCGATCTCAGCTCATTGCAACTTCCGCCTCCCGGGTTCAAGCAATTCTCTGCCTCAGCCTCCCGAGTAGCTGGGGTTACAGGCACCCGCCACCATGTCCGGCTAATTTTTGTATTTTTAGTAGAGACGGGGTTTCACCATGTTGGCCAGGCTTGTCTTGAACTCCTGACCTCAGATGATCCACTTGCCTTGGGCTCCCAAAGTGCCGGGATTACAGGCGTGAGCCACCGCGCCCGGCCAGGGATGATCGCAACTTTGTCAGGTAGCAAGTGATCCAGAAAAGCAGATGCCACCCACACTGAATGGTTGTGTGGCTACTCCCTTGTGCAGGCTGGTGCTACACAAACACACCAGCCTCTACTTTTCATGTTATTTCCTTTTTTTTTTTTGAGGCGGAGTCTCGCTCTGTCACCTGGGCTGGAGTGCAGTGGCCGGATCTCAGCTCACTGCAAGCTCCGCCTCCCGGGTTCACGCCATTCTCCTGCCTCAGCCTCCAAAGTAGCTGGGACCACAGGCGCCTGCCACCGTGCCAATTTTTTTGTATTTTTAGTAGAGACAGGGTTTCACCGTGTTAGCCAGGATGGTCTCGATCTCCTGACCTTGTGATTCGCTCGCCTCAGCCTCCCAAAGTGCTGGGATTACAGGCGTGAGCCACTGCGCCCGGCTTTTTCATGTTATTTCCTAACACGATTTGTGATTTAGGCCATCTCAATGCAAACATAAGAATAAAACATTTAAAACTAATTATGAACAAGGTTAGTAAAATCTCTGCTTTTTAAGATTCACAAATCCTTGGCCAGGCACAGTGGCTCATGCCTGTAATCCCAGCACTGTGGGAGACTGAGGTAGGGGATTATGAGTCAGGAGTTCGAGACTAGCCTGGTCAACATAGTGAAACCCCGTTTCTACTAAAAATACAAAATATTAGCCAGGTGTGGTGGTGTGCACCTGTAATCCCAGCTACTCAGGAGGCTGAGGCAGGAGAATTGCTTGAACCCACGAGGGGGAGGTTGCAGGGAGCCGAGATCACACCATTGTACTCCAGCCTGAGTGACAGTGCGAGATTCCATCTCCAAAAAAAAAAAAAAAGATTCACAAACCCTAAACAGAGGGTATTACAAATATACTTACGATTTGGATTTAACTATGTAGTAAAAGCTTGATTTCTAGGTTCAGTTGTAGATTTTTCAAGAAATGAAATTTTTACATAGATAACAGCCACCAAGCCGGTCTGCCCAGCAGAGGGAGCGCAGAGTCCAAATACCTTGTATGGGTTTAATCTAGTTTTATCAGTGACATCAAGACTTAAGAAATCTCAGAATTTTTTTAACAGTGAAAACATGTTCCTCATAAGAATTCTCTAGATATGACTGCTTGGAAGATGTAAAATGCACCCATTCCTCTAGATCTGGCCTGCCACAGTGTCTGCACCAGCTATGCCAAGAGATGTCTAAAAGGGGCACCGTGCCAGAGGTCAGGATTTCTGTCCACAGCAGGGCTCTGGGGATGGACTGTCCCTCATGTCACGCAGAGCATCTAGTTTGTGAAGGTCTGGAAGCATCTAGAAAAGCTGTCTGTTTACAACATGTCCTATCTGTTTGGCTGCAGCTGCAGGCGGCCTCTGCAAAGCCCACTCACTGTCCCCTGTCAGAGCAGGCGGTGTGCCTCGGCCTCCCTGCTTCTTCCACCTTGTGTTGGTTTTGCAAACTCAATTCCCCCAGGGAGGTCTTGAGAAAACAATCTGTATGACCAGCCACGCAACCGACATACCTTCTCCATGGAGAGCTGCTTAAAGACGGGGTAATACTTGTGCAAACGCAGTTTTCTAAGCCAGTCTAGAATCCCGTTCTGCTCCTGGGTCTGAGGGGTCTGCAGACTGGAAGGCATGAGGATGGCAGGCGATGTGTCCATCTGGGTCCGGTAGGCCAGGGCTGAGCCCGTGCTGCCCGCATGGGAGCAGTGGGGCAAGGGGGCGGCTGAGCCGGCCGGGTGCTGCCCGTGGTGCTGGGCTCCGCTCTGCGAGGACGGGATACCAGCCACTCCACACACAGGCCTGTGGGACAGGGGCACAGAGAGACTGTGGCTGCTTCCACAACCACAGATTCCACCAAAGACCTCACTTCTAGGCCTTTCTGTGCCAGCCTCTGCCTCTTGGCCTGCCCTGCTGTCACAGGCCACCCTGAACTGCAAACACTGGCGTGCTATGACTGCCCTCCCTCCCCAACCACCTTTCTGCAGCTAAGATTTCTGTAGTGCATGCCTGTGCACAGGTGTGCATACAGGCAGCTGTGCAGATACACACATAGGCCTCTGCCTGTGCTGGGGAGTATCAATCTACTTGTTTGCACACACGTGTATTATGTACGTGTACGTATCTGTCATCACCAGACTTCTGGTTTAGCTGCTAAGTTTCTGTTACTTGTATTTTTTAAAAACATGCTACTCCAGTATTTGTGTTACTTCTGAGTCACAGAATGACACGGATAAATCATAAATCAAAATAGACTACTAAATCTTTAATATTCAAATACAATTTTTTTAGAAGAGTAAAACGTAGAAAGCTAGAAGGCGTGACCAGCACTCCACTCTGGCCTTGCTCCTTAACTGCAAAGTCACACCCGCCGACTGGGCGCTTACCCCACCCCGACACCAGGAGGATGCCACTCTGCTCCTCGAGACCTTGCGCCCAGACTACATCTCCACAAGACTCCCTTTTGGGGTGCGTGTGTACCTATCTGTGACAGCCCACCTCACTGTCAGCGACAACAGGGAGCCTCTGTGTTGCCGGCATGCGACTACAGCCCCCAGGGCCCGTGCTGACAGAGGACACTCCTCAGGAACATGACCCTATGCTTCCGGGAGCAGGCTTCTCACAGCCAGGTTCTAGGAAATTCTGGTTTCCTAGGTCTGGGACGGGGCCCAGGATCTTGCACTGGGGAGGAGTCCCTGGGAATTCTGATTCCAGTGGCTCAGAGAACTCTTTTTTTTGGAAATCGTAAATTGAATCATCTCTACCCAATTCTTCTCAATATCATCCAAGATTCAACTTGAGCATGACTTAATTCTAGAAATAACTTTACACAGAACTCAAAGTAAACCTCGTAAAATGCTTATTTGAAATGTGCTGGTTACATAGATTTCTCACCTTCCAGACACGCCCATCACGGTACCTACTTTAGAAAGGGAGGGGTTGCCAGGACCTATAAATTTAAAAATAAATACCATTAAAATTTATAGACAATGAAAATATTTGTTTTATTTTATTATTTTTTTGAGACAGTGATATGCTCTTGTTGCCCAGGCTGGAGTGCAATGATGTGATCTCAGCTCACCGCAACCCCTGTCTCCCGGGTTCAAGTGATTCTCCTGCCTCAGCCTCCCGAGTAGCTGGGATTACAGGCACCCGCCACCACACCTGGCTAATTTTGTATTTTTTTAAATTTTATTTTGGAGACGGAGTCTTGCTCTGTCACCCAGGCTGGAGTGCAGTTGGCGTGATCTCAGCTCACGGAAAACCTCCACCTCCCGGGTTCAAGTGATTCTTCTGCCTCAGCCTCCCAAGTAGCTGGGACTACAGGCAGCTAATTTTTTTGTATTTTTAGTAGACACGGGGTTTCACCATATTGGCCAGGCTGCTCTTGAACTCCTGACCTTGTGATCCACCTGCCTCAGCCTCCCAAAGTGCTGGGATTACAGGCATGAGCCACCGTGCCCAGCCTAATTTTGTATTTTGTATTTTTACTAGAGACAGGGTTTCTCCATGTTGGTCAGGCTGGTCTTGAACTCCCAACATCAGGTGACCCACCTGCCTCAGCCTCCCAAAGTGCTGGAATTACAAGCACGAGCAACCGCATCCAGCCATTTTTTTGTTGTTGATTTTTTAAATTTTTTTATTTAATCGGCCGGGCGTGGTGGCTCACATCCGTAGTCCCAGCACTTTGGGAGGACGAGGCGGGCGGATCACAAGGTCAGGAGATCAAGACCATCCTGGCTAACACGGTGAAACCCCGTCTCTACTAAAACTACAAAAAATTAGCTGGGTGTGGCAGCGTGCACCTGTAGTCCCCGCTACTTCGGAAGCTGAGGCAGGAGAATGGCATGAACCCGGAAGGCGGAGCTTGCAGTAAGCCGAGATTGCGCCACTGCATTCCAGCCTGGGTGAGAGAGCAAGACTCCATCTCAAAAAAAAAAAAAATTGTTTTATTTAATCATATTTTATAAACTCACTTGGACTCTGAAGCTGCTGGGGGGGAGAGGAAGTGCTGAGAAACCTCCTGACATGGTCATTTTTCAACACGTGAGAAGGTAATGAGGCCAGGTACCTAAAAAGCAAACAAGTGGTCTTATCAGCATGAAAATGGCATTCCTGCTGACACACTGAAAGAAAAAAATTTAATTTTTAATCAAGAGAAATGTGTATTAGAGGAAAAAAAACAGAAGTGCCACAGCCTCATATTCTTCCTGCTTTAAGTCAACTGAGTTCTTGCCTGATTGCCACTCCTTCTTCAAGCCCTTCCCCTCCATGCTGCATCCATGGTCACCAAGGCCGACGACAGGAGTCATGCCCTGTGACACAAGATCAGTGCCACCCACCATCAGCCAGAAAGGGGCTTGGACACTGGTCCCCAGGGTACCGGCAGCAGCATGTTTACGGAACCGGTAGGCCATGTTACTGTGTGTGCCACGTGAACCAAGACACAATTGAGGGTCCACAGAAACTGTTTAAGAGACGCCAATTTTATCTGGGAATAGTCTCAACCTTGGACTACAGGATGGAAATAGCAGCCCAGGATTATTTCACAGGACTGCCAAAGCCCACGAAGTGGTGGGACCCACCCTGGAATTCCCTTCCTCATACACTCAGAAACACCCTTAGCTTACTGAGGGCTCCGGAATCCTCCAGAACTAATGGAAATCCCTAGAGGCCAAGTAGAGCCCCAGGTCCAGGGGGCCACACGTCCTCCCAGAGCTCCTTGGAGGACTATGACATTGACCACGGGCCCAGCCTGTCCCTGCCCGCTATGGACACGCTGGGCACCTGGTAAGAGCCTCACCTCAGGCCGGAGTCCAGATCCACATGGTTTCGCTCCACATAAAATGCATCCGGACCAGCTAAGCAAGGAATGAGTTTCTCCAAGTTCTCTTCCGGGTAGAGCTGAGACAGCTGAAAGAGAGGACAAGGCAGGGGAGGTGGGTCCAGGTCCATCCCACAGAATTCCGCTACTGCAGGAAAACCTGGGGCAGGCGCTCCATGGTGCCGCCTGCTGGTCTGATACGATTTACACCTACCATCAGAGCTATTCTGGGGCCCACATCCACACAGGGTGTAGCAAGCCACAAAAGAACATCGCTCTCACAGTGACGTCAGGAAAAGCTTCACAATCTGCACAATCACAATATTCCTTGAGCTCATCTGACAGTTGTGGGGCCACCAGGTCAACTTAACTTCAAATGGGACCTGCCCCCATGAGAAGCCAGGGGCCTGCCACACCAGCAGGCCCGGAGAGACGGGCTCCGACGGACACACTGCCACAGGCCGCTGTGGCCAACAGAGATGCTGGAGCCCCAGGTGGGGCAAGTGGGCCCTTCTTCCCAAGTTCTTTTCCGCAGAAGGAGCCAGAGAGAGCCCCGTCACTGGCACCTGGGGACCAGGCACCGGGCCTTGTGCAATTCCCGGGACCACTCTCTGGATCTGAGGCAAAGCCCTTAGACGTGGCAGAACAGACAAAAATTGCTCCCAGCCCCGGAGCCCAAACAAAAGCCCCAGTTTTTAAGAGTGGGGCAAGGGCAATACTTCCCTTCCTCTGCCACCAGTCACAAGACGACCCGCTGCTCCTGGACGAAGGGGAAAAGCAAAAGTGCTCTGGCACTGGAGGAGGTCAGCTCCCGCTGGGGAGGGCAAAGTGCTGAGGAAGTGCCGCCCGAAGCCCAGGCACACAGGCCTGCCCAGGATCAGGCTGGGCTGTGAGAGTGGAGAAGGCCCTTGCTCCCACAAGCCCAGCACCAGGCAGCAAACAAGCAGCAGCGGTCTACCCCCGAAAAGGAGTCAAGAGGGTAGAGAGTGCCCTGCTGTGTGCCACAGGCCTGCAGGGACGGCTGAAAACTGGGAGTGAAGCAAAACACCGGAGAAGACCCTCCAGGCTCAGGCAGCAGCTGCCTCCACTGGAGAGGCCTGCAGGTAACCGTGACAGCAAGAGAGCCCAGCGCCAGCTCCGTCCTGCCCAGATGGCCTACAGGACCCCACTAAGGGCCTGGCAGAAGAGGTGTTGACCCTTTCCAGGCATGAATACCGCTCTCCTCCGGCTCCACGGTCATCTCAACACGTCTGACATCCAGTCAACATTTGTAAGACATACCAAAAAAAATTAATAAAGGGGGAAAAAAAACTATTGTCAAGAGATAAAGCAATCATTAGAACCAGATTCAGAAATAAGTCAGAAGTGGGACCTATGTGACAGGGACTTTAAACAGCTATGACGGACGTACTAAAGGAACTAGTGAAAATGACAACATGCACGAACAAACGGGAACTTCAGCAGAGAGATGGAAACGTCATAAACACGCCAAATGGAAAACCTAGGAGGAAAAACACACAAGAAACCTCTGGCAGCAGAAATGAGGACTTGAGTACACGGACAGGCTCCGCAGCAGCCTGGGCAGAGCTGAGGGAATCGGCTGGCGTGGAAACGGGCACAGGAACCACCCAGACGCACACACAGAAACGCACAAGCATGGGAGAGCGGTGGGGCGGCAGCAGTAGGGGTCTGAGTCTTGTGCAGCCTGAGTCCAGGAGAGAGGAGGATGCAGCAGAAGAAATGCTTGAGGAGAACATGGATACGAATGCTCCAAAACTAGGCCAGGCGCGGTGCCTCACGCCTGTAATCCCAGCACTCTGGAAGGCCAAGGAGGGCAGATCACCTGAGGTCAGGAGTTCGAGACCAACCTGGCCAACATGGTGAAACTCTGTCTCTACTAAAAAAACCAAAAAAAAAAAAAAATTAGCTGGGCATGGTGGTGTGCGCCTGTGATCCCAGCGACTCAGGAGACTAAGGCAGGAGAACTGCTAAAACCCAGGAGGTAGAGGCTGCAGTGAAACGAGATCGCACCACTGCACTCCAGTCTGGACAACAGAGTGAGACTCCATCTCAAAAGAAAAAAAAAAAAACACTGAGACAAAAGCCCAATGAGTGGTCAAGGTTCCAGCCAGCATGAGTGGAGTCCAGAGAAGCTGTGTTTAACAAAAGGAGAAATTACGCACAGAGGAGAGGAAATTTAGTATTTGAAACACTACAGAAGGAAAAGCAGATTCCCAGGGGGGTGTGTTACCCTCGAAGGTGTGGCACTGTCATGTTCTTCAATGCCTGAGAGGCCAAAAAGATAAATGTAATCAGACATCATCCTCACTCCACGTTCTCCTGCAGGATGAGGCCCTTGGCTTTATAATGAAAACGTAACTGTCTTTGGAGACATTTACATATGTTATCCCATTCACAAAGGTGATGCCTGAGATGCATCACTCTGGCTGAGACAACGGTTCACGCTACAGCACAGGCCCGTGGGCCCTAAACATGTGTGCAGTTACATCTGTGTGTACACATGCTTTTGTAGGCAAAGATGCATTTATTTAGCAGTGGAACTTTTTGCTCAAATGGTATCTGCTGAACCAGATATTTGTAAAGATAAAGGTGGTGTACACCTGTGGTCTCAGCTACTGGGGAGGCTGAGGTGGGAGGATCACTTGAGCCCCAGGAGGTCAAGGCTGCAGTGAGCTGTGATGGCACCACCACAACCCAGCCTGGGCCAGAGAGCAAGATCTGGTCTCAAAAAAAAAAAAGGAAAAGAAGAAAAGAGAAGAGAAGAAAAGAACAGATACAGGTAGAACTAGGTGAAGCCTCTATCCACTCAGCCACCTGGGTGTGCCTCTCTCCCCCAGCCTTTGCCAAGGAAACCTGGGGGGCTGAAAAGTAACAAAAGAAATCAAATGTCCTCATCAGTCACTCACGCCTGGCACATCTCTCAGCGTCATCTCAGTCTCAACAACTGAAGGAGGGATCCGCGGGGTCACGGTCCAGTGCTTGTGGCCACACTCATGTTAGCAGCGGGCCTGGGACTCCACTGTGGCTGGGCAGGAGGCCCCACCCTGCGCATGCTCGCTCGCTAGCTGAAGGCAATGGCCTCTGAAATTACTCCGTGGTATCATCAGCCACTGGCGAATGTGATTCTTTTAATTTTTTAAGAGCCCGTGATTACCTTACCTTTGAAATAAATTCAGTCACTTCAGAGGAAGATTTGGTTACTGATGTTATTGAAGAATCAGACCATAAGACCTTAAAAACAAACAAACAAACAAACAAACCTTAGAAACAGATGCCACATACTTAGTTACCAGCACACGTGTCCTAGTACGACTGGGGCACAGGTTCAGTGGGCAGCCGAGTCCAGTGGGCTGCACACCTGCTGTGGGAAGCACCTAAGCATCCCTTGACTTGTTACAAAAAGAACAGTTCCATAGCTCCAGGCCCTCTAAAGTTTAACTTGTTTTGTGCAAATATTCAGATATCACCAAATTACTCGAGTGGGGTCTACAGCTGCCTCCTATAAGTTCCAGAAAATCCCTGACAATTACAATTGCTTGTGTGTGCCCTGTGCAACTTCCTTCTTCAGGGGACCTCCTCCTCTTAGGTGAGCCTACGTGCCTCAGATGCAGGACCAACGCATTCCCAGGGAGCAGCCCTTCAACCAGCAATAAGGGCCGTGGTGCGCCCAGGTGCTGTGGGCACACAGTGAGCCCAGGCCCTGCTCTCCGGACACTGCAGAGCTGTGGGGGCAGCGTGAGCAACATTGACAGCAACAGGACATCCATTGACAGCAACAGGACAGGGCAGTGACCACTAGGGCAGCAGAGGAGGGGTCCGAGGAAGAGCAGTGAAAAGGGCTTTCTGGAGGAGGTTCTGCCACGTCTGGTGTGCCCAGCCCCTGTGAGCATCTGCTTTCCTTCCCAGCATGCGGCAGCGGGCGGTGTCACTGCATGGCTGCCCAGATGCACGCGAAGCTCCCGTGGGGAAGCGGTGGTGTCTTTTTGCTCAGCTTGCCCACACTATCACAATGGTCGTCACATGAGGTGCTAACTAAAGCCGGCTGAGGGGGAAGGAGAGCGTACTTTTTGCACATTAGAGGGAGTTTCTGCATGGAGAAGAGCTTGGGTTGACTTTTGAAAGGCAAATAAGAAGTTAGCTACAGGAATGAGATGGACAGAAGGGATGGCCTGAGATGACAGGGAGGAGGCCAGGTCAGGAAGGGACAAGCACCAAATGCAAACTGTACTCAAGTCCACAAGAAGCCAGGGGATTTCAAGTCGGCAAATAAAATGACCAAATATATTATAAACAAGAAAATGTTGTATTAACAATGATTTAGAGCAAAGAGAGCTCACAGGCACCCAAACCACCTCTGCTCCCTCACCCACACCCACGGGCGGAGTCCAGCCTGTCCAGCCCGAGGCGTCCACCCTCCTGTCTGCTGAAACTCAGGCCAGTCTCTACACATCACGCAGGGGTCACTCCTGGGTCTGTTTCAACATGCTCTCATAACACACAGGCCAGCTGAGGGAAGGGCCAGCTCTTCTTCACCGGAACCCCAGTGCCTAACAGAATTCATCAAGGTAAGCACCAGCGTCCTTGGAACTAACGGCTGCAAGGTGTACACCTTGCCACCCAGAATCTTCCACACCTAAAATGAAAATGCTTGAGGCCAGGCGCAGTGGTTCACGCCTGTAATCCCAGCACTTTGGGAGGCTGAGGCGAGCGGATCACCTGAGCTCAGGAGTTCCAGACCAGCCTGACCAACATGGAGAAACCCCGTCTCTACTAAAAATACAAAATTAGCCAGGTGTGGTGGCAGGCGCCTATAATCCCAGCTACTCGGGGGGCTGAGGTGGGAGAATTGCTTGAATCCAAGAGGTGGAGGTTGCAGTGAGCTGAGATCACACCACTGCCCTCCAGGCTGGGCAACAAGAGCGAAACTCCATCTCAAAAAAAAAGAGGGGAGGGGAGAGGAGAGAAGAGAATGCTTGAGCTACTTCTCTGCCTGAAATATTAAAATCTCTCAGCACTAAAAATCTTGGGGATAGGTTCCTAAGCTGCTCCCCACACAGAACTCCAAGAACACCGCCAACAACGGGCGCAAACCCCTGCCATGAAGATGCCTGGCCCCCGTGCTGCTGACAGCGTGTATCTTTCAAGGTAAAGCGTGTCACAGAAAACGTCTCCCCTGCACAGCTCTTACACCTGCCTCCAGGCTGAATCTTTCCTATGGCGCCCTAACCCAGGGAAAACGTGAAATCCAACACCCCAATGATAAAATGTGGCATGGACAGATCATCTGATATTGAAATAGACAACCTGCTTTTCCAACAGTTATGCACTTTAATTACGCATAACTCTTCTACTTTGTGTTCGGATACATTTTTCTCTGACTTGCAGGTGCAGCTCACACTTCTCCCTAAGGCTGTCTGAAAGTGAACACTGGAAACAGAGACCACACGATCAGGCGGAGACCAGCCCACCTCGCTCTGCAGGTGATGCTGGCTGATGGCTGAGCTGCAGCAGCTGCACGATCCAGACCCAGCCAAGCCTCTACCTCACCTGCCCACTTGCCCCGGAGCGCCAGGAAGCAAAACCGGCCGCTGGAGGGGCGTGGGGGCAGGAAGAGCGTCCTGTTGTCATGCCTGCCTGACCTGCACTATGGGGACATGTGTCCAACCAAACTCACAAGCGTCCATGGCCAGCTACCTCATTACTTCACATTTCACCAAGAAAAAGTGCTGCCAGTTAGATTCTGGCACAGCATTCTCTATCACATCCCTGAAGAGCTACTTAGTCTTATCTGGATGAATTTTAACTCATCTTAATCATACCCCAAAGCCAAATGTGCACACAGCCCATGCATGCTCAGGACATCTTCACATGCGGAGCCTAGTTCCTCCGACTCACTGTGGACTGGCTCTGAACGTCAGCGTTTCTCTACACAGTCTCCCCATCTGGAGCCCCTGAAGCCACGCGGCGTCATTCTGCACAAGAAAAGGCTCAGCCAGGTATCCCTGGGGGCAGGGTCCAGCCACACCCTTGAGGGGACAGGCAGCCCAGTACCCCCCAGGTCTGAGGAGAGCCAAGGCCCAGCACAAAGACAGGCAAAGACAGCAGGGAGAACACACCAGCCTAGGGAAAGCATGGACTCTTTCTAAGAAAACTAAAAAATTTTCATCGATACTGTTACTGAGCTAAGAGAAAAAGGCATATCTGAGAACAGGATGCTATGAAAAAAGAACTGTCAGAGCTCAAGAGTTCTCTGAAATGAAAACCAGGCAGTAGGAATGAAACGCTCAACTAAAGACAGGAAGAGGCAGCCATCTACAGAACAGAGCAAAAACCCGACAGGACACGCGGGCTCGCATGCACACCAGAGGAGTTCCAGCCAATGGGGGAAGATGTGGGGGAAGGAGCAGTTTTCTAAGTCCTTGTGAATAAGCAAACACACACAAAACAGCTCCAGGGGAAATACAGTGTTGGATACCCAGTAGAGACATGAAAACACCCAGAATCTACCACTCAGCTCCGCCAGGGGTCGCCTTCTGCAGCCACACTCATCACCACAGGTCCCCCAACCTTGGAAGGCAGGGTCGGCCCAGTGCCTGCTGCTCTGGCAACACCTGAGGAATCACTGGGCCCTCTACCGTGCACATGCACACGTGCTAAAAACAGAGACTCAGGGAAACCTCACTTGCCAGGACTCCTTCTTTGCTAATAGTGACTGACAGCTTACTCAGAACTGTCAATGTTGCTTGGGGTATGACTTTTTTTTTTTTTGAAACAGAGTTTTGCTCTGTTGCCCAGGCTGGAGCTCAGTGGCGCGATCTCAGCTCCACTGCAAGCTCCGCCCATGGGTTCAAGTGATCCTTGTGCCTCAGCCACCCAAGTGAAAAAATAAACTTTCAAAGAAAAGATAACATTAAAATAATGTCTGAGTGACTTTAAAGGATAGTTTAATAAGAGTTGTTTATTAGTATTGTTTCATAATTTTTTTTTTTCTTTTTTGAGACAAGGTCTCTCACTATCCCCCAAGTTGGAGTGTAGTGGCATGATCTTGGCTCACTGCAGCCTTGACCTCCCAGGCTTGAGTGATCCTCCCACCTCAGCCTCCTTGGTAGCTGGGAATATAGGTGAGTGCCACAATGACCGACTAATTTTTGTATTTTTTTGCAGTGATGGGGTTTCACCATGTCACCCAGACTGGCTCAAGCGATCCGCCTGCCTTAGCCTCCCAAAGTGCTGGGATTACAGGTGTGAGCCACTGCCCTTGGCCTCTCTTTTTTTTTTTTTTTTTAAGAGATGGGGCTCACTGTGTTGCCCAGGTTGGTTGCAGTCTCCCGGCCTCCAGGTAATGCTCCTGCCTCAGCTGCCTACATGCTGATTTTATATCAAAAACGTTCCATCATTTGTTTCCTGCTTATTGATTTGATTTCCTCAGCAACTAGGAACTAGTAATTATAATTTCAGCAATATCAAAACCAGCTTCATAGAAAAAAAGCTTGTACATCTTCAAGTCATCTTAATCCAGATATGTATATCTTCCTATAAAACAGTAACCTTTCATTTGTATCCTGAAAAACGATACATAAAAATTAAAACGAGAAACAAGGCTGAGAAAATCAGTGGGGCAGGGAGAAGTTATTTATTTCTCCCTGAATAAGTGAAAGTTTTCAGAAAAAAATGTATCTTTGATTCTTGCCATACTGTTAGCAACAGACTGTTCTACCTCACTGAAGTATGGCAGACATTCCTACGAATGCTGTTTTATTGCTCTAGTCACAGTATAATCGCTATTTATTTCCACTTACAAAGGACAACTTGATTTTCATTAGTCAAGGTTCTATGGACAAAAGGAAAAGTTTGAATCTTCAAGTATTTTTTTTTTTAACAAAAAGAGCTGTAATGAATTATAACTGACGATGAACTGCACGTATTGAAAGGGGTCCATGTGCTGTTCTGATCTGAGGGCACCACGCCCCACCACAGCAGGGAGCATCACCCCTGAGGTGTCCCCCAGCCCCTCCCCCCAGTAAACCACTGACTGCTTTCTGTTGCTACAGATGAGTCTGCATTTTCTAGAATTTTATGTAACTGGACTCAGACACGGACTCACCGAGTACACACTTTTTGGAAGGAGTCGTCTAGTTTCTTTCACACAACACGAGATTCATGCATATCACTGAGCATCTCAGTTGTCCATTCTGAGACCACTCAGCATTATTGCCGGGTGGTATTCCACTGCGTGGACATAACACCAGGGCTGGCCTGTCCACGTGTCCGTCAACGGGTATCTCGGTTGTTTACAGTCTTGGAATGTTACAAACAAAGCTGCTATAAACACTCACGCACGAATCTTTTATGAACATGCGCTTAATTCCCCCAGGGTAAATACCTAGGCTGGAACTTACGGGTCACACTTTTTAAGAAACTGCCAAACTGTCTTCCGAAGTGGCTGCCCCATTTCCCATTCCCACCATCAGTGAATTAGTGAATGTGATTCCAGCTCCTCCACACCGCAGCCTGAGGTGGGTGGGGTCAGCGTTTTTCATTTGTATTTCAAGAGGTGTGCAGTGTTCTTTCACTGTGGGACTTGGCATTCTCCTAATGGCATTCTCCTAATGAGGAGGATGGTGACTCTTTTCACGTGTGTTTATTTGCCACCTACGTATCTTCCTTGGCAAATCATCATTTTTTTTCCTTTGTGGAGACAGGGTCTCACTGTTGCCCAGGCTGGTCTTGAACTCCTGGCCTCAAGGGATATTCCTGCCTCGGCCTCCCAAGTAGCTGGAACTGCAGGCATGTGTCTACACCTGGCAGAACTCTCAAAACTTAGTAAGAGGAAGCAACTTGTTGGGCATGGAGGCTCATGCCTGTGATCCCAGCAACCCTAGGAGTCCAGGACAGGAGGATCCCTTGAGGCAAGAGTTCAAGACCATCCAGAAGCAGATACCATCTCTTTTTTTTTTTTTTTTTTTTGAGACAGGTTTTGCTTTTGCTGCTCAGGCTGGAGTGCAGAAGCATGATCTTGGCTGACTGCAACCTCCACCTCCTGGCTTCAAGCGATTCTCCTGCCTCAGCCTCCCAAGCAGCTGGGATTACAGGTGCAGCTACCACGCCCGGCTAATTTTTCTATTTTTACTAGAGACAGGGTTTTGTCATTTTGGCTAGGCAGGTCTCAAACTCCTGACCTCAGGTGATTCGTCCGCCTTGGCCTCCCAAAGTGCTGGGATTATAGGCGTAAGCCACCGCGCCTGGCCGGAGACCCCATCTCTTAAAAAAAAAGTTTTGAGAATTCTTTATACATTCTGAATATATAAATCCTTCATCAGCTACACAACTTGCAAATATTTTCTCCTAATCTGAGCCTTTTCATTCTCTTCATAGTGTCTGTCAAAGAGAAAGTTTTAAACTTTAATATATTCTAATTCATTGATTTTGTCTTTTATGGATGTTTTTGGCACTGTATCTCAGAAATCCTTACCTAATTTAAATCACAAAGTTTGTTTTCTCCTAGCAGTTTTGTTTTGGGTTTACATTTAGGTCTCCGATCACTTCTGAGTTAATGTGGTGTTAGGGCTGCGGCGGGAGGCAAGGCTCGCTTCTCCTGCATATGGATGTCTGTTCCAGGGTGTCTGCTGAAGAGAGCATCCTTTCTTCACGGCACTCCTTCAGAGCCCGCGTGTGTGTGTGAGTCTATCCGGAGCCTCCTCTGTCCCACTCCTCTGTGCTGCCTTCCCTTTTGCTACCTCATGGCGTTATGATCCTGCTGTTTTGAGAAGTCTTGAAATCAGGTAGTGTGAGTCTTCCAATTTGCTGCTTCTTTTCAAAATTAACTACTGTAGTTCTTCCCATATCACTTTAACTTGATTTTTTTTTTTTTTTTTTGAGATGGAGTCTCACTCTGTTGTCAAGGCTGGAGTACAGTGGTGCAATCTCGGCTCACTGCAACCTCTGCCTCCTGGGTTCAAGCGATTCCCCGGCCTCAGCCTCCTGAGTAGCTGGGACTACAGGTGCCCACCACCACGCCTGGCTAATTTTTGTATTTTTAGTAGAGACAGGGTTTCACCATGTTGGCCAGGCTGGTCTTGAACTCCTGACCCCACGTGATCCACCCACCTTGGCCTCCCAAAGTGCTGGGATTACAGGTGTGAGCCACCGTGCCCCGCAAACTTTCAGAATCAACTTGATTTCTAAAATAGAAAAATACGGCCAGGTGTGATGGCTCATGCCTGTAATCCCCAGCACTTTGCCAGGCTGAGGCGGGCAGACAGCTTGAGCTGGGGAGTTCGAGACCAGCCTGAGCAACATGGTAAAACCCCGTCTCCACAAAAGTACAAAAATTAGCTTGGGTGTGGTGGCATGTGCCTGTGGTCCCAGCTACTGGGAGGCTAAGGTGAGGGAACTGCTTAAGCCCAGGAGGTTGAGGCTGTAGTGAACCAAGATCATGCCACTGCACTCCAGCCTGGTGACAGAACAAGATACTGTTGAAAGAAAGAAAGCAAGAAAGAAAAGAGAGAGAGAGAGAAAAGAAAAAAGAGAAGAGCAGAGCAGAGCAAGGCTTTGGCTGGTCAGGTTGTATGAAGTTCCCACACCTTACACTGTGTGGACCTGACTTCCGATTTCCTCACCACAAATAACTGCACTAAGGATTGGGAGCAAACTGAAGCCCACTGTGTTACAACCGCACGCGAAGACAGCTCCATGCACAGCACCTTCTTCAGGGCACAGTCCCCACCAGGATCTGAAGAGGCCTGACACCGCAATGCAAGGAATGAAGGAAGGTGTCACTCGCAACCACTGCAAAATGTCAGCAAACATCTAGGGTCACTGGGACTTCCGCTGGGTTCCAGGGCACTCAGAGAGTCCCTGTCGTCTTTCCCTGGGCTCCCCCTGGGCTGTACGACATGAGACCCAGGAACTCCGTGGGTGCCGAGACTCTGGCACTACTATCACAGGCGCCGGCAACCTCCAAACCTCAGCAAAGGATGTTCCTTACATTTTCAAAGGAAAAATGCACAGCGTAACAACTGCTTGTCACAACACAGTCTCCCAAACCAAGTGGAGACTTGTCCCTTTAGTGGAAAACAGGTTTAAAGTATTTTGGTGTAGCCATACTCTTCAAAACATCAGTAAGCTGCACAGGCGGATCGGCTCATGCCAGATGCTCACAGGAGTTCTGTCTGGAGAGCACGCTCCAGTGACGCTGTCCGTACTCGACACACACGTGGTCCCAGGAGAATATGCCCCTGCCAGGGTTCCTCACAGAGCCTTGACTGGGAGCTGGGCACCGTCAGCCGGGACATACTTCCCAGCCACTTAGGCATCCAGGTGGGACCAAGAAAGTAAATTTGGCCAATAAAATGTAAGTGAAGTGTCTAGAGGCTGCTTTCAGGAATGTTCCTTAAGAGAAAGATTTCAAGTCTGCCTTTCCTCCTCCTGCATCCTGCTGCCCAGGATGAACGCGTGAGGACTGGTGTCCTGGCTGCCACTTCGGGCTGGGAGCAGAGGTCAACATCCTAGGGAGGTCAGAGTAGCCAGAGGAGGCCTGTACCCCGAAGGGCACCCTGAGGTTCTGATGGGGCACAACGACCAGGGAGCAGGGTGGCCTCCTGCACGCCCTGCTGTGAGAGGGAAATGGGCTTCTGGCCGTCTCGACCCTGGTCACCAGGGGTCACCCGGAAACACAACACTGCTCAACTCTCCTGATTCTTTGTGGTACCCAACTTCAGTGACCAGCCCCCAGCAGCTAAGCATGTCAGTTTAGGGAGTGTTCCCTGCCCAGACCAAGGAGCTTTCATCACCAGTCCCCACAGGCACCATGGACCCGGGTTCTGTGTGCGTTGCTCTGCAAGCTGCCTCATCCAGTTCTACTAGAGCCCCGTGTGGTATGCACCATTCACACCTCAACTGACAACCCCAGGCCCTGCCCGAGCTCCCACCCTTCCCGCCTGTAGAGGCCCCGCAGCCAACAATCCCCATCCTGGAGACGGCCCACCCCGAGCCCAGAGCCAGCTTCCTATACAGCACTGGCACAGGGCTTTGCACAAGGCACAGCCTTAGCGAGGTAAAGAAAAGCATCTCCAGGGTAAGTGTTTCCTTCCTACCCTTACAGGAGAGAGGGGAAAAAAACTTAGCATCTTACCTCAAAGGAACATTCAACATTTCTGTCATTTTTTGTGTGTGATAATCCCTTCAGGTCTATCTTTTCAACACTCACTGTAAAAGTAAAACAAAAAACAAAAATGAAATAAGAGCTTGAAGTATATACATGATTATTTAGCATTTGATATTTAGCAGTTTTCAAAATGAGGTTCTCAGCGCCTAGGCTGTCCTGTCACTTCAGTGGTGCCTCACCTAGAACCAGAGCCAGGGAGGAAGGCGGGAGGCAGCACCGATGCAGGGCAGGTTTGCAACAGAAAGCAGGGAAAGCAAAGCCACATCTGGCAATACAAGGGCAGGAAACAGCTCTGGAGTACTGACATACGTTTATGGACCCAGCAAGAGCCCAGATGCAGCTACAACTGAGTATCTGTGCAGCCTCCCGGGTTCACCCTCAAAACCGTTACGAATCTGTCCCAACTTCTGAAAAGCTAATGCTCAGCATTTTCAATTGTGACTGTTTTAGACAATATTTCCCCAAGAACACAGTCACCTGGGAGCCTCTTCCATGTATTTTCTTTTCTTTCTTTTTTTTTTTTTTTTGAGACAGAGTCTTACTCTGTCTTGGCGGCTCACTGCAACCTCTGCCTCCTGGGTTCAAGTGATTCTCATGCCTCAGCCTCCCCAGTAGCTGGTATTACAGACGCACGCACCACCATGCCTGGCTGATTTTTGTAATTTTAGTAGAGAAGAGGTTTTGTCATGTTGGCCAGGTTGGTCTAAAACTCCTGACCTCAGGTGATCCACCCGCCTCAGCCTCCCGAACTGCTGGCGTGAGCCACCATGCCTGGCCTTTCTTTTCAACAGAATTCATTCTCATCCTTCTCTGTGAGGGCAAGGATGAGGAGACCAGAAGAGCAGTCCTGGGGGAATTAGGAAGACAGCGAACACTGTCTCAGAGCAGAACCAGGCTGCAGTGAATGAAGCTGCACAGGATGGATGGCGACAGGGACGAGAGGCCTCACCAGGCAGCCCGGAAGGCATCAGCCTACTCATCCCGTTTTCCCGTACACTGGTGCGTGTTTTTCTCATCAAAAATAAGATGATACAATTAGGTTTTAAGCACCATTTTTAAATGAGCCCAAATATCTGCTCAAAACAAAACAGCTGCATATGGAACGTGCTGTAGTTTCTGACTCAGCCGTTACCAAGGCAGGCCTGCCCTGCCGATCCAGCGCTGATGCTTCTCGCTGCCCAGCACGCCCGGCTCTGCCAGCTTCCACACTTCCCAGGTGCCAGGAGCCCCACGCCGCAGCTTCACACATAACTGGGAAAGAGGCTACGGAGCATTCTCCTGCCTTCCTCCACCAGGCTTCGCTGGGTCTAGAGGCCACCTGGCCGTGTGCGACAGGGATGTCTGCTAATTTGTAGAATCTAACTTTGTCCAATGTGAAATACTCAACACAACTTCTCAGAACTGCGAATGTGACACTTCCTGCAGGCACTCAAAGACCTCCCGGTCTCCCGCACCAACGTTCTCCAGAGCCCTCTCCACGGACGCCAGTGCTCACACAAGGTCACGGCCACCTCAAAAACCTGTATGGCCAAAAAGTATTTTGGGGCAGCTGAGAGCAGTGATTCACGCCTGGTATCCCAGCACTCTGGGGGGCCGAGGCAGGCGAATCACAAGGCCATGAGATCGAGAGCAGCCTGGCCAATATGGTGAATCCCTGTCTCTACTAAAAATACAAAAAATTAGCTGGGCGTAGTGGCAGGCGCCTGTACTCCCAGCTACTCGGGAGGCTGTGGCAGGAGAATCGCTTGAACCCGGGAGGCAGAGGTTCCAGCGAGCCGAGATCACGCCATTGCACTCCAGCTCGAGCAACACAGTGAGACTTTGTTTCTAAAAAACGATTTTTTGGGGAAAAAAAATCTCAGAAACTCCTTGTGAACTGTCAATGTACATTAGAATATTAAGGACTCTGAGAAGTCCTACAGTACCTAATAATTTTTTAAACAATTCCCCACATTTTTTGGCCACACAACTTCTAACATACACGAACCTCCCCTAGAGAAGGACCTGCTCTGTGCACACGCTCTGGGAATGGTTCTAAGCCTGCACTGCCCAAATCACCTGTGACAAGTTAAGTTAATTAAGAATGAATAAAATTTGCCGGGTGCGGTGGCTCACGCCTGTAATCCCAGCAGTTTGGGAGACCGAGGCGGGCGGATCATGAGGTCAGGAGATCAAGACCATCCTGGCTAACATGGTGAAACCCCACCTCTACTAAAAATACAAAAAATTAGCTGGGTGTTATGGCGGGTGCCTGTAGTCCCAGCTACTCGGGAGGCTGAAGCAGGAGAATGGCATGAACCCGGGAGGCGGAGCTTGCAGTGAGCCAAGATCGCACCACTGCACTCCAGCCTGGGCGACACAGCGAGACTCCATCTCAAAAAAAAAAAAAATGAATGAATAAAATTAAACGTTCAACCCCCCAGTCGTCCTGAAAAACCATGCTAAGGGTTCTGCAGCCACAGGAGGCTAGTGGCTGCCACGCTGGGCGTCGTGCTCCCGGACAGCGCTGTCTAAACCAACATCCGCCCGTCCGTGAGCAGCTCTGTGGGCCTCCACCACGCCCCCATCTGCATGTCCTCTGTGGCCGCCCCATGATGCCGTGGCTGAGGAGCTCTGCCAGACACCACTCTGCTCCCGGAGCCAATGACACTGACTCCCTGTGTCTCTGCAGAATGAGCCAGCCAACCCTGAGCTGAACCAACCATCCTCGCTCACTCCCCAGCATGTGCCACGAACACCCGGCCACGTCCCAGGTCACCCTGCAGGTGCTTCGAGGGTCATGGAGCACAAGGCAGCGGGCGCTGCGCCTCCCAGCAGCATCACCTGCTCTGCCGGCGACCCTCGTGCATCTCACAGATGTGGGAGTCCACTCGGCTTAAGAGTTCTTTAAGCTTAAAATAGCACCTCACAGGAAGGAATTACTATAAAAAATACAAATGTTTATTTCCTTTCTGGCAAAACAAAGAGCACAGCACATTTAGAGGCTGCACAGTCCTGCTGATGTTCACTCAGTGAAACTACACGCTGTTCCTGCCTGACTTCCTCAGACTGTCAGCAAATACATAGCTTTTATGTTTTTCTAAAGCAGTGCTTCTAAAACTTCCCACAATGACATCACTCTAATCCATATATTTTACTTTTTTAAACAACATATAGTGTCAATGAATACAGAAACATGCAGTCAGCATTCTCCCTGGCCACAGACACCATGTGTACCTCATGTCCCAGGACTGAATAATATGAGAGTTTATGAAAAAAGTAAAAAGAAAAAACCCCCATCTGGACTGAGAGTAGGAAATGACTCACTCATATCTCGTATCTGGACAGGAGAATGGGAAAAGCAGATGAATGTTATTCAGCTGTTTTCAAATAAAAGAGGCATTTCCAAGTCTAGGCCCCAAATGCTGGCGCATCCCTCTGCAGAATGGCCAGCCTGGGCAGTGGCCGCCCCCGGCCAGGGCAGCCCCGGGCCCAGGAGGGACACAGCGAGGCTCCCTCTACTCCTGCCCTGGACCCCGTGGGCTCCGTGGACTCTGAAGGCTGAGAAGGGGAGCCTGGGAAAGAGGGAAGACCAGGCACAAGAAGTGAGGGACCGGGCTAGTGCGGGGGCTGGGTGACCAGCCTGAGTTAAGGTCAGGAAGGATTTAAGCACGCTCTCAACTCTGGAGCCATTACAGATCATGATTCTAAAAACCACAACAAGAAAAAAGGCTTATAGAACATCGGGATAAATAGCTTACACACGCCAGGCTTATGCCTAAGTGATGGGTTGATGGGTGCAGCAACCCACCATGGCACACATTTACCTATGTAACAACCTGCATATCCTGCACACGTACCCCAGAACTTAAAAAGAGAAAAAAGGCTTAGATATTAAGTAGAAAATTACAAATCCTATGCATAACATGATGACAGTTTTGTTTAAAATGGATATGAAAACACTAAAACTAAACGATTGAAAGTGATGGGAACAGCTGTGTACGGTGGCGAAGTGAAGAGCAGCTTTTCCCCACATTTCTGTCATGTGGTTTTGCCATCTCAAAGTGAATACCTATCTGCACACAGACACTCATTACAACCCACTTCCAGTCTGCCCCCAGTGTGGCTGCCTTCCCCTGCCTCCCTGGTCACCCAGCACTGCCTTCTGTGGAGCGTAAGCAAATGCCTAGATAAATTCAGGGGCGGCCGGGCGCGGTGGCTCATGCTTATAATCCCAGCACTTTGGGAGGCTGAGGTAGGTGGATCACCTGAGGTCAGGAGTTCGAGAACAGCCTGACCAACATGGAGAAACCCCATCTCTAGTAAAAATACAAAATTAGCCGGGTATGGTGGTGCATGCCTGTAATTCCAGCTACTTGGGAGGCTGAGGCAGGAGAACAGCTTGACCCCAGGAGACAGAGGTGGTGGTGAGTCGAGATTCATGCCACTGCACTCCAGCCTGGGCAACAACAGTGAAATTCCATCTCAAAAAAAAAAAAATCAGGGGCAAACAGCACCCCATCAGCTGACAGGAGAGAGCAGAGCCAGAGGGACTACGAAGACAGGATTCGCACTGGCCAGAAAGCCTCCGTGAAGAAAGTGTTCGGCGTGCATGGCGATTCGGCCACAGTGCATGGCAGCCAAAGCCATGAGGAGTCTCTCCTGGAGCACTGAGGCTGGTCAGCACCGCACCCAGGCAGGCCTGTGTGGGCACAAACAGGGCTGGGGCAAAGGGACCCGAGGCGGGGCCAGGACTGCGCCCTCCTTCTGAAATAAGAACACAAAGATGATGTACTTTTCCCTCCGAAAGGTCTGTTCAAACCTTTCTTCTTTTCTCATTCCAGGTACACAATAGGCATTTTCCTCAAGTCTTACAAGTTACATCACACCGCCTTGGATAAAATGTAGAATCACATAGACTATCATTTCATAACTGCATCAACACCTAGTAGCATTTAGAAACCAGTACTCTAATGTAACTGAAAAGGGGGAAGCTGGAGTAAGAACGGTGATGTCGGAAGTCAGGCCTCCCTTTGGTCCAAGTGCACCACACTGCAGTGTTTCGATGCCAAGGTGAACAGTTTCTGATTTTTTCCTTTTACACTTCAATACCTCTACAATCAGATGCCAGGGACATCTCACACCTGCTGCTGGCCATGTGGCAGAAATAACATGGTTGTGACAGCCTGCCACCTATGGAGAAAATGAGGAAAGAGCCAGTAACCAAGGTACAGTAGCTTAAAAGCAGGTACAGTAGCTTAGGAAAAACCCCAAAACAATGACCAGGCGTGTGCTCCGATGCTGCGGTGATGCGGCACTGCATGGCACACAGAGCCCACTGCACACGAGGCATGGACGCCTCGACCCAGCCAGCTGGACGGGATGCACAGGAGCTGGACTGTGCATCAACTGCAGGAGCACCTTACCTCATTTATTTGGGTATTTTCCTTTCTATGCCTGTACAAGAATGATACTATGAAACTCTGCAGCCAAGTCTTGAAGGGCTTTTTCTTTTTCTTTTTCTTTTTTTTTTTTTTTTGAGACGGAGGCTTG
Source organism: Piliocolobus tephrosceles (assembly GCF_002776525.5). Taxonomy (NCBI): domain Eukaryota; kingdom Metazoa; phylum Chordata; class Mammalia; order Primates; family Cercopithecidae; genus Piliocolobus; species Piliocolobus tephrosceles. Next base: position 72,100,483 of record NC_045450.1, read on the forward strand.
CTCTGTTGCCCAGGCTGGAGTCCAATGGCACAATCTCAGCTCACTGCAAGCTCCGCCTCCCGGGTTCACACCATTCTCCTGCCTCAGCCTCCCGAGTAGCTGGGACGACAGGCGCCTGCCACCACACCCGATAATTTTTTTTATTTTTAGTAGAGACGGGGTTTCACTGTGTTAGCCAGGATGGCCTCGATCTCCTCACCTTGTGATCCGCCCGCCTCGACCCCCCAAAGTGCTGGGATTACAGGCGTGAGCCACCATGCCCGGCCTTAAAGGGCTTTTTCAATAAAACTACAACCAATAAAAAGCAGCGTGTTAGTTTTGTGGGCAATGCGTTTACTTTTTTAGGTACAGAGAAAGTCTTCCAGCCAGTAGCATCTCACAGTTAATGTCACAGTTAACGACACACGGGAAGGAGATGGAATGATGCCTCCCAAGACCTAAGTTCGAATATTCATTCAGTAACTAAAGTCAGTTTTATGTCTGCTTCCTCATTTGTTAATGGGGATAGTAGTTTAAAAGGACCAATAGTTTGTAACCAGATATGAACAAAAACAGAAAATGGCCCTAATGAGTATAAAGATATAAAATCCCCCAAAAATAAAGGGCCCTGTTGGGGCATTCACACGGGGCCCAGGCCCACTGTTAGCACTGCCCTGGTCTTCTTCTCGCTACTGAGGAATAGGACAGGGCCCTACAGTGGAGTCCCCGAAATACAACTGATTTATCTCTAAGGAGCCTATGGCTCCAGAAGCAAAGTGTCCTGCCTCACCTTTGTTACTAATAAGCAAATTGTATTATTTGGTTAAGATGTACTTCTGGTTTGTAGGGGACTCAAAAACCTAGGAGCTAAATCTACCACTGAATTGCTATCTAAATGAGCTAAGACAAGCCATGAGTATTACTAACTCAGTTTCCTTTCTGGAGTGCCTGGGTATGGATGATGGAATCCTCTTTACAGGATTCCCAGCAGCCTGGGAGAAAGGACGACCCTCATACAAGTGCTTTTTTTTTTTTTTTTGAGACGGAGTCTCACTCTGTCGCCCAGGCTGGAGTGCAGTGGCGCAATCTCGGCTCACTGCAAGCTCCTTCTCCCAGGTTCATTCTCCTGCCTCAGCCTCCTGAGCACCTGGGACTACAGGCACGCACCACCACGCCCTGCTAATTTTTGTATTTTTAGTAGTGATGGGGGGGGGGGTTTCACTATGTTGGCCAAGCCGGTCTCAATCTTCTGACCCTGTGATTCACCCACCTCGGCCTCCCAAAGTGCTGATATTACATGTGTGAGCCACCACACCTGGCTACAAGTTCTCACTCCTCACTCTGCTAAGCAGTCTCTCACTTGGCATTTTGCCTTAATGACCAAGTGCGATTTCCTAAGTAAAGCAAAACTGAATCAAAAACCTATGATATTCCTATAAATTAAAAAATAAAAATAAAAAGATTAAAGCTTGAGATAGACAGCTCAGTTACTCTGATTTGATCACTACACATTATACACATATGTCAAAATATCACATGCACCTCCAACCCAAAAGATACATGTATAACTATGAGATATCCACAGAAAATAAATACATCTTACAAGTTACATTAAAAAACCACATACAATTTAAACAAACAAGATCTTAGAGGATGATTAAAATATTCCAAAGTCAAAATACAGGTAACCACATCAATTCTGTATCTTACATATCTAATTCTACAATGATTAGGTTGGTAAATCAAACCTCAGGACAATCAGCACAATAGCTGTAGATTATTTTGCTGTCTACCAGCAGCTCTCTACATCCTTTAATTAAAAGGAACCAAACACTTTCCCACACAATTTTATGCTACTGACAAGCATTTTTAAAAGTTTATTTTAGAGATGGGTCCTGGCTGTTACCCAGGCTGCACTCAAACTCCAGGGCTCCAACAACCTTCCTGCCTCAGCTTTCCACACAGCCAAGACTACAGGTGAAAGCCACTGTGCCTCGCCTAACAGGCCACTTTGAATTCACTGACTGAAATGCATGCAACAGTATGCTTTTATGTTTACAATTCTTTTTCAAAGACAGAGCTTTGCTCTGTCACCCAGGCTGGAGTGCAGTGGCGCAATCTCAGCTCACTGCAACCTCCACCTCCTGAGTTCAAGCAATTCTTGTGCCTCAGCCTACCCAGTAACTGGGATTATAGGTGCACACAACCGCGCCCAGCTAATTTTTGCATTTTTAGTAGAGACAGGGTTTTGCCATGTTGGTCAGGCTGGTCTCGAACTCCTAACCTCAAGTGATCCACCCACCCTGACCTCCCAAAGTGCTGGGATTACAGGCATGAGCCACTGTGCCCAGGTGATTCTAAAGTTTTAGACAAAGAGACCAGACATTTTATAAAACAGAATTTGCAACACATTTCAGGAAGGCACCGAACAGGGAAGTATCCAGAGGACACTGGCCACATCCCAGACTATCCATAAACCGATTCCTCACAACAAAATGCCCTTCATTTTCTTTTTGACAGGGTCTCACTCTGTCACCCAGGCTGAAAAGTGCAGTGGTATGATCTTGGCTCACTGCAGCCTCAAACTCCTGGGTTCAAGTGATCCACCCACCTCAGCCTTCTGAGCAGCTGCGTTTACAGCCATGCATCACCATGCCCAGAAGATTTTTGTATTTTTTTTTTTTTTGTAGACATGGGGTTTTGCATGTCACCCAGGCTGGTCTGGAACTCCTGGACTCAAGTGATCTGCCTACCTTGGCCTCCCAAAGTGCTGGGATTACAGGCCCTGCACCTTCACGCCCGGCCCAGCCCTTCATTTTCAGATGAAAGCATAGAAATACTCCAAAGTCAGTCTTCTATCTGCTATAATATATATGCGACTGTTCCCATACACTTTCTTTTCTTTTCTTTTTTTTGAGATAGAGTCTCACTCTGTACCCCAGGATGGGGTGCAGTGGTACGATCTCAGCTCGCTGCAAGCTCCGCCTCCTGGGTTCACGCCATTCTCCTGCCTCAGCCTCCCGAGTAGCCGGGACTACAGGCGCCCACCATGACGTCCAGCTAATTTTTTGTATTTTTGGTAGAGACGGGGTTTTACCATGTTAGCCAGGATGGTCTCTACCTCCTGACCTCCTGATCCACCACCAGTCTCGACCTCCCAAAGTGCTGGAATTACAGGCATGAGCCACCGCACCTGGCCTCCCATACACTTTCATATAAATACTCAAGCTGATTACTAATAGAGTCACCTACATTATCTTAATTTCAAATCATAGAAAATATGCTTCATCTTTCCTGGCTTTGTCTTGGGGTCAGAAGAAGTATTTATGTACAAAAATCTTTCATTAAGTCCATTTCTCTGTTTTCGTCTTTGATTTTCCGTATCTCCCATTCATGTTTATTGTTTAAATCTGTAGTTCTATTGGATTCGAGTTTGAAAGGCAACACAAAGCTCCTCTCCAACATAAACATACCGGTGTTACTCCATTGGTGCCTCCAGAGCCAGAACACAAAACAAAATCTGAACTAGAACTCTGATTTTAGCAAATAAAGGTAGGGGCCTTATCATAGGAAAAGATGTTTTTCTTAAAGGCACAATTGACAACTCGGAGATTAAAAATAATTCATCAATAAATAGCCATCCATTCTAATGCATTAAAAGGGTACTCTTAGGTAAAGTTGTTACGGCTTTCCCCTTACTTTTTTGGGGCCAACCTGTGTTTCAGGGGAAATGAACTAAAGACGATCTATGAAAACACAGTGTTGGGAGACTCTGGCTCCAGGTAAGAGGGAGCAGCAACAAAAGCTCCTGGAAGGGAGGCCTTCCTCTCTGATGTGGGGGCTGTGATTCCAGGCGGGGTGACACCTCCTCACTGCCTTTTCTTCTCTGTCCTCCCACAAAGATGGGGATGGTCACTGAAGTGCACAGCAGAGAGGGTTAAAGCTCTAGCTTTCCAGATGGAGGACCAAAAAGGGGAGCCCCTGGGAACTGAAAGGACAGAAGGACAGCAGAGAGGGAAGATTTCAGGGGAGCAACCCTGTGACGTTGTTGACGCATTCACCCTGGGGCTGCCCATGTAAGAATCTCAACTGCAGAACACACCTCCACCAGTCTCAGGTTGGACGGCAAGCAATGCCCCCAAAGGACGAGGTCAAACAGCACCGCCAAAGCTCAGAAAATGGAGCTGGCACCACAGCCACACCCCACAGAAGGCTGCACAGAACTTGCTGTCAGAACCCAACCAGGTCAACTGCTCCAAACCAAAAACATCACCATTCTCTGTAGGAGGAAAGATGAGTCAGAGTCTCGTATCATACTACTCAAGAAAATCAGCCGATCCCAACGCTGAGATGACACAGATGCTAGAACTACCAAAGACACCGAAGCAGTTACTGCCACAATGCCCCAACACGGAGGGGCACACACTCTTGAGATGCACAGACAGACGGAAAGCCTGTGCAAATTCAGATGTAAAGAACCAAACAGGGCCGGGCGCGGTGGCTCGAGCCTGTAATCCCAGCACTTTGGGAGGCTGAGACGGGCGGATCACGAGGTCAGAAGATGGAGACCATCCTGGATAACACGGTGAAACCCCGTCTCTACTAAAAAAATACACAAAACTAGGCGGGCACCTGTAGTCCCAGCTACTCAGGAGGCTGAGGCAGCGTAAACCCTTGCAGTAAATTTAAAAGATGCTGACAGTGGCCAGGCATGGTGGCTCACACCTGTAATCCCAGTACTCTGGGAGGCCAAGGCAGAAGAACTGCCTGAGCTCAGAAGTTAAGAGACCAGCCTGGGCAACATAGCGAGACCCTGTTTCCACTAAAAATTTAACAAATTAGCTGCACATGGTGGTGCACACTTGTAGCCCCAGCTACTCAGGAGGCCAAGACTGGGGGATCCCTTGAGCCCAGGAGTTCAAGGATGCAATGAGCAGTGATCACACCACTGCACTCTAGCCTGGGTGACAGAGTGAGATACTATCTCAAAAATAAAAAACAAAAAAGTCAGGAGCTGTAGCTCATGCCTATAATCCCAGCATTTTGGGAGGCTGAGGCAGGCAGATCACATGAGACCAGGAGTTCAAGACCAGCCTGGCCAAAATGGGGAAACCCAATCTCTACCAAAAATACAAAAATTAACTGGGTGTGATGGCCCATGCCTGTAGTCTCAGTTCCTCAGGAGGTTGAGGCATGAGAATCACTCAAACCTGGGAGGCCAATATTACAGTGAGCCACATCACTGTACTCCAGCCTGGGTGATAGAGTGAGACTCTGTCACAAAAAAAAAAAGAAAGAAAGAAAGGAAAAAACTAGAAAAGGCTCTGTGGCTAAGACTGTCGGTGAGAAGGCCTGGGAGCAGCCACACTCCATTAGCAGGGCACACACACAGCATCAGATTTTGACTTCTAAAACCCATTTCCCACTAAATGAACCAAGGCCCTTGCAAATTGTTGATTTCAGGGCTAGGGGAGAGAAAGCTGAGCCTTGAACATCTTGTTGTGCCAGAAAGCAAGGAAGTGCTCATAGAATGATGGGACATATTAAACAGACACAAAACATCAGTTTTCAGGGGCTCCCACCAGCCAAATTTGGTACAGCTTCAACATCAGAGTAATGACAGTAATAGATTATAACTCACTGAATAAAACAGGAAACAATAATCCCATACAAACTTAAATAAATGATTAAGCTGAAAGTCTGATAAGAAACAGACTATCTGGCCGGGCGCAGTGGCTCAAGCCTGTAATCCCAGCACTTTGGGAGGCCGAGATGGGCGGATCACAAGGTCAGATCGAGATCATCCTGGCCAATCTGGTGAAACCTCGTCTCTACTAAAAAAAATACAAAAAACTAGCCGGGGGAGGTGGCGGGCGCTTGTAGTCCCAGCTACTCAGGAGGCTGAGGCAGGAGAATGGTGTGAACCCAGGAGGCGGAGCTTGCAGTAAGCTGAGATCCGGCCACTGCACTCCAGCCTGGGCGACAGACCGAGACACCGTCTCAAAAAAAAAAAAAGAAAAAAGAAAAAAAAGAAACAGACTATTTATCTAGTTGGAAAGTAATTTTTACACAGGAGAATCCTGGCAGACAGCATGAAAATTAATAAAGTGACTGTCACCAGTAACGGAACAAATTGAGAGCTTGTACCACCCGACGGGACACAGCGAGAGCAGCGTAGCGTGTTCCTGGCAAAGATGTACAGCCTGAATCAAGTCAGGAGAAGCATCGAACAAACCCAGATTGCGGGATGGTTGGCAGAATTAGTGGTTCATAATCTTCTGAAGTATCCGGGTCGTGAAAGACAAGGAAAGACAAAGGAGCAGCTACCAAAGGACACAAAGGAGGCCAAATGCACCCTGGGATTCAGAACTTGACCCTCTGGGTATAAAAGGCATTACTGGGACAATGGCCGGAATGGGAATAAGCCTGAGAATTAGAGGGTGGTGACATCTCAATGCCAACGTCCTGATCTTGATGGCTGTACTGTGTGGTGATGGAAGAGAAAGCCATTGTTTGCGGGAAACACATGATCAAGATTTGGGGATGTTGGGGGGATCAGATCCACAATTCACTCCCAATGTTTCAGGAAAGTTCTTTATATTGTAGTTACAACTTTTCTGTAAATTTGTGATTCTGTTTTTCAAAATAACCTTTTTTTTTTTTTTGAGATGGAGTCTCGCTCTGTCGCCAGGCTGCAGTGCAGTGGTATGATCTCAGCTTACTGCAACCTCCGCCTCCTGGGTTCAAGCGATTCTCCTGCCTCCAGCTCCAAAGCAGCTGGGACTACAGGTGCCCGCCACCACGTCCAGCTAAGTTTTGTATTTTTAGTAGAGACAGGGTTTCACCATGTTGACCAGGATAGTCTTGATCTCTTGACCTCATGATTCGCCCACTTCAGCCCTCCCAAAGTGCCGGGATTACAGGCGTGAGCCACTGCACCTGGCCTGAACTGAACCATATTTAAAGATGTTGATCTATTCCCTCAGTGTGTACCATCAGAAGAAAGGCATTGTCTGTCAGTGCTTCTTATTTTTTTGGGTGGAGAGGTTGAATTTATTTTTTTCTAGTTAATTATGATTGCTGTGTTATCTTCCTGTATTTTGTTTTTACTCTGAAAGATCATAATCCATTCTTCCAAATCTTCAGGAATTACTTGGTATAGGATTTAACAGGCCACCATGTGATCAGATGTTCCTTTGAAGTTTCCTTTGATATTTTATTACCAGATAGTCCCTCAAGCCACGGCGTGTGGGCTCAGCCGCTGCAACTATGTGATGACGTGCTGACCTGAGAAACACACATGCTGACCATCTGGCCAAGAACTGAAGACCAGGGCAAAATGCGAGCATATCACAAACATTTTTCCAGAACAGGGTTGTAGTGTCTCTTCTGATGTCAAATTTTAATTAAATAATAATTGTTGAAGGAAAACTAATTTTTTAATTAAAGAAGGTTCTATATAATTATGCAAGATGTTTAGAAATCAACTTATTTTATCTTATTTTTCTAGGCCTATCATCTTCCCAATCAATTGATTTAAACAATATTTTTAGGTACTCCTTACTCCAAACATCAACAGTATTTCTCTTAAATTTTAAACAATTTTGGCTGGACACGGTGGCTCATGCCTGTAATCCCAGCACTTTGGGAGGCCAAGGTGAACAGATCACCTGAGGTCAGGAGTTCAAGACCAGCCTGGCCAACATGGTGAAACTCCATCTCTACTAAAAATACAAAACTTAGCTGGGCGTGGTAGTGCACACCTGTACTCCCAGCTACTTGGGAGGCTGAGGCAGGAGAATCGCTTGAACCCAGGAGGCGGAGGTTGCAGTGAGTCAAGATCACACCATCGCACTCCAGCCTGGGCATTAAGAGCGAAACTCCCTCTCAAAGACAAACAAACAAAACAACAACAACAACAAAATGTAAGTAAGAGAGGTTGGCAAACTGTATCTCCTGAGAGTTAAGACTGGCTTTTACATTCCTTTTTAAAGAGTTATTTTAAGGCTGGGCGCAGTGGCTCATGCCTGTAATCCCAGCACTTTGGGAGTCTGAGGTGGGTGGATCACCTGAGGTCAGGAGTTTGAGACAGGCCTAGACAACATGATAAAACCCCATTTCTATTAAAAATACAAAATTAGCTAGGTGTGGTGGCACATGCCTGTAGTCCCAGCTATTTGGGAGGCTGAGGCAGAAGAATCACTTGAACCCAGGAGATGGAGGTTGCAGTGAGCCAAAATTGTGCCACTGCACTCCAGCCTGGGCAATACGAGCGAAACTCTGTCTAAAAAAAAAAAAAGAGTTACTAAAAAAAAAATTGGCAAGGCGCGGTGGCTCACGCCTGTAATCCCAGCACTGTGGGAGACTGAGGCAGGTGGATCACTTAAGGTCAGAAATTTGAGACCAGCCTGGCCAACATGGCAAAACCTCGTCTCCACTAAAAATACAAAAATTAGCTGGGACTGGTGGCACACACCTGTAATCTCAGCTATTCAGGAGGCTGAAGTGAGAGAATCACTTGAACCTGTAAGGCGGAGGTTACAATGAGCTGAAATTGCACCACTGCACTCTGGCCTGGGCAACAGAGGGAGACTAAATCTCAAAAACAAAAATTATGAGACAGAGACTATACATGACCCACAAACACAAAAACATGAATCACCTGGCCCTTTACGGAAAAAGTTTGCCAGCTCCCGAATCAGAGTGTCAGTGGAAATGCTGACAACAAACTCTACCTTTTGAGCAAATGAGATGATGACAAAGTGGCTTTGCTTTCCTTGGTTTATAGCCAAGGTCAGTAAACTTGACTTTTTTTTCTTTTCTTTTTTTTTTTTTTTTTTTTTTGAGACAGTTTCGCTCTGCCACCCAGGCTGGAATGCAGTGGCGTGATCTTGGTTCACTGCAACCTCCACCTCCCAGGTTCAAGCGATTCTCTTGTCTCAGCCTCCCGAGTAGCTGGGATTACAAGCACGCACCACCATGCCTGGTTAGTTTTTTTTGTATTCTTAGTAGAGATGGGGTTTCGCCATGTTGGCCAGGCTGGTCTCGAACTCCTGACCTCAGGTGATCCACCTGACCTGGCCTCCCAAAGTGCTAGGATTACAGGTATGAGCCACTGTGCCCGGCCAGCAAACCGACATTCTCTACGGGAAAACAATTTAGTAACAAATACCACGTGAGAATCTTCACATTCAAAATACATATAACGTCATCTAAGACTCAAGAGGAAGACAGAATTCTGCCAATAGACTAGGAAAAGACATTCCGGTAAAACTCTTTTGGGGCAGAGTCTTAAAAGACACATACAGGCCGGGCGCAGTGGCTCAAGTCTGTACTCCCAGCACTTTGGGAGGCCGAGACGGGCGGATCACGAGGTCAGGAGATCGAGACCATCCTGGCTAACCCGGTGAAACCCTGTCTCTACTAAAAAATACAAAAAACTAGCCGGGCGAGGTGGCGGGCGCCTGTAGTTCCAGCTACTCAGGAGGCTGAGACAGGAGAATGGCGTGAACCCGGGAGGCGGAGCTTGCAGTGAGCTGAGATCCAGCCACTGCACTCCAGCCCCGGGCAACAGAGCCAGACTCTGTCTCAAAAAAAAAAAAAAGACACATACACATTCTTAAAGATGGGGGAAGAAACAGACCTCACCCCTCCAGCCACACATATTTTGGGCCAGGGGGAACAAAGCAGGCAGCAAAGCAGGAGACCTGCCAGACTGCAAAGGGTCTGTGTGAAACGGCAAGGGGGTCAGGTGTTTTTTTTTTTTTTTTTTTTTTAATTTCAGGCAGAATTCACATAGAGCAAAATGCAGAGATCTGAAGTGTACAATTCAATGAGTTTGGGTAAATTTATATACCCATGTGATCACTAATCCTTGAATCAAGACGCAGTGCTTTTCAATTCTCTAAAAAGTCTTGAACATCATATAAACAGGACCATACATGGGTCCTGCTTTCATTCAACATTGTATTTTTGAGATTCCTATGTGGTTACATGTATTAGTTTTGAAAATGACTGAGTTCTCTTCCCTTGTATAAATACACCACAGTTTGTTTATCCATATTCTCCCACTCACGGACATCTGGGTTGTGTCCAGTTTGCGGCTATTATGCATAAGCTGCTATAAGCCTTCATCTACAAGTGCTGGTGTGGACGTACCCTTTCATTTCTTTGGGATGAATTCCCTAGGACGAGAACTGCAGGAATATAAGATACATTTATCACTTCATAAGAAATGCCAAACTGTTTTCTTAATGGTTGTAGCATTTTACCCTCCTATCAGCTGTGGATGAAAGCTCCCGCTGCTTCTGATCCTAACATTTGCTATTTTGTCCTTCTGACTTTCATCATCCCAGTGAATAGAAATGATACTCTCCCGTGGCTTTGATGTGTATTTCCCTGATGACTGGTGACTTGAATCATGGTATCCCTGGACAATCTGTGTGTATAAGCATGAAGGTATGAGTCCTCTGGAATTAACTGCCTTTCTTTCTTCTGTTGGTGGAAAAAACCTAATTGCATTAATATATGTGTAATCTACTGTTTGGAATGCATACCATTCTTCTATAGGAAGATAATCTTCACAATTATTAACTTCTTCCATTTCCATATACAGGTTGTATTCCTAATCCGAAAATCTGAAATCCAAAATGCTCCAAAATCTGAAATGTTTTGAATTATTCTCAATGAAAATAACTTTCATTCAAAACTTGACTTTCCACAGTCCTCTGGCATCCACTGTTGCAAACAGCAAGTCCAAGTTAGCCTGATTCTGGTTTCTTCACAGGTGAGATCTGTTTTGTTGTTCTCCTTTGAAAATGTGTAAGATCATTTCTTGATCCCTTATCAGAAACAACAATGTGTCTCGATGTGGGTGTTTTCAACTCACCTTTCTCAGCACTCGGCCTACCCTTTCGAGGGAAGACTCACGAGGCCGTTTTCTGCCCATGCGTGCTGAATGCGCTCTTTCCTTTCATCTCTTCCAGACACCCTGCGTTTCAGAGGCCGAGCTTGGCCGCCCATCTGCGCCACTCACCTTCTCTCTACCTTGTATCTCCACGTTCAGCAATCCTCGAACACCACTGAATGTTTTGTTCTGGCGGTCACTTTCACATCCCAACAACTCTTTCTTGGTCTTCATTTTTTCTTTTATCATGGCACCCAGCTTTCATCTGACAAATGCAATATCCCCTCAACCTCCCAGAGAATGTTAACTGGAGTTTCCCTAAGTAGGATACTTATCAAAATGATCAGCCTCTGTTCTCTGAATTATCTGTGTACTTTACAGTAGTCTGAATTCTCTGCCACAGTTCTTTACCCTTCGTCACACTGAAATCCAGCCCTTCGTGGCTGGCTTACGGTGGTGTAGACCTTCCTATCCTTGAATTCGGGGGTGTGGCCATGAGACTCGCTGTGGACATCACGAAGAGGCAGAAATGATCGTGTGCCGGCCCAAGCTCAGCCTTACGAATCCTCATGGCTCCCACGTGCCCTTGGTCACCAGTTCAAGGAGGATGAGGGACACCTGAGTCAGAGCCACTCCAGCCACTATGACCTGAACAGTCACCCAGCACAGCTCAGCTGACAGCAGCCAGCCCATGCTGGCTCATCCGTGAGGAAGGCGCTCATCTTGGGTGCTCCTGAGCTCTGCTAGTCAGCTGTTAACACAGCTGTGGCTGACCAACACATCCCAGGCGTCTCTTAATCCTGTTGTGGTCTGTCTTTACAAGCTTCCTTACATCCTTTCTCTAGAACAAAACCTTATAAAAATAATTGGGCACACTTTAATGTTCCTATCCCTAAAACTATGAAAAGAAGTAGGAAGGGATGGATACAGGGAGGAGAGGGTGAGGGGCAGGGGGCAGGGGAAAGGGCACCATGGTTCCTGGGCTCCTAGGCCCTCCATACATGATCACGGAGAGAACAGCACTCAGCAGCAGAGGTGCAGCGACAGACCCCCACCAACTCAGCAACGCCACCAAGAGAGCAAACCCTAATCCCTTTCTCTTTAGGTCAACAGAGACCTAGAGAAAAAATCCAGTAGTTTTCTGCCAAATGTCTTTCTTTAATTTGCTTTCAAGGTATCTTTATTAAGTGGTTTAATCTATATTGTCAATAAGAAACCACTTCAATAATTACCAAAATTATGCTTAAAAAATCACAGTAAAGGGAATATTCATAGTAGAGGGGAGAGTTTAAAAAATGACCTGGGATAAGCCAGGCGTGGGGCTCACACCTGTGATCCCAGCACTTTGGGAGGCCGAGGTGGGTGGATGGCGTGAGCCCAGGAGTTCAAGACCAGCCTGGCCAATATGTCGAAACCCTGTCTCTACAAAAATATGAAAGTTAGCTGGGCATGGTGGTGTGCGCCTGTGGTCTCAGTTACTCCGGAGGCTGAGGCAGGAGGACCCCAGAGGTCAAGGCTGCAGTGAGCTGAAAAACTGAGGCACTGCACTCCAGCCTGCACAACAGAGTGAGACCCTGTCTCAAAAAAAAAAAGAAAAAGAAAAGAAAAAAGAGAGAAAAAGAACCAGGACTGTTTTCCAGGAGACACCCCTTCTTCCAAGTTCTATACAATACAACCAAATGTCTTCACACCTGAACTAAGAGCTGTACCACAATCATACCAGATACTTCCTGCTTTAAAATTTTATTACCAAAAGCCAGTTTTCATTTAAAAATTGGAAAACTGTATTCTTAAGACTAGCAGTTAAATAATAATTTTCCTAAAATATCAACTTACTTTCTCACTTTACTTGTCTATGTTAATGGGATAATTTTTAGAAGCATTACTTCTTTTAGCTGTTGTTAGAATGTGAACATTCACTATCACACTGATGAAACTGCTGCTTCTTCCCTACATCTTTTTAGGACATACCGTATTATACTTAAGAACATGATATAATTTATTTTTCTTTGGTTATTATCTTTACATTGTGTTAATTTCATTTGTTCTTCACAAAGAGAAACAAAAGTAGTGAATAATTCGTAAAATATAAAGCAGACAATAGATTCTTTTTTTTTATTTTTTTAATTTTTTTTTGAGACAGGCTTTCACTCCTGTTGCCCAGACTGGAGTGTAATGGCATGATCTTGGCTCATCGCAACCTCCACCTGCCATGCTCAAGCAGTTCTCCTGCCTCAGTCTCCTGAGTAGCTGGGATTATAGGCGTGCGCCACCACGCCTGGCTAATTTTTGTATTTTTTGTAGAGAAGGGTTTTCACCATGTTGCCCAGGCTCGTGTGGAACTCCTGAGCTCAAGTGATCTGCCTGCCTCAGCCTCCCCAAGTGCGTAAGCCACTGCGCCTGATAATATTTTTAAAGTAGCAAAAACAGGAAACGAACACCCTTTCCTTTTTTTTTGAGATGGAGTTTTGCTCTTGTTGCCCAAGCTGGAGTGTAATGGCACCATCTCGGCTCACAGCAACCTCCGCCTCCTGGGTTCAAGCGATTCTCCTGCCTTAGCCTCCCGAGTAGCTGGGGTTTACAGGTGCATGCCACCATGCCCAGCTAATTTTCTATATTTTTAGTAGAAATAGGGTTTCACCATGTTAGCCAGGCTGGTCTCAAACTCGTGACCTCAGGTGATCCGCCCGCCTCGGCCTCCCAAAGTGCTAGGATTACAGGAGTGAGACATCGCGCCCAGCCTTTTTTTTGGAGATAGAATTTTGCTCTTGTTGCCCAGGCTGGAGTGCAATGGTGTGATCCTGGCTCACTACAACCTTCACCTCCCGGACTCAAGCAACTCTCCTGTCGCGGCCTCCCAAGTGGCTGATATTACAGGCGCGTCTGCTAACTTTTATATTTTAAGTAGAGATGGGGTTTTACCATGTTGGTGAGGCTGGTCTCAAACTCCTGACCCTCAGCTGATCCACTCAACTCGGCCTCCCGAAGTGCTGGGATTATAGGCGTGTGCCACTGCGCCCAAATTTCCATTTTTAATGATTAGTGATGTGGCACTTGAATTTAGGGGCCCTAGGAATGTCACTTATTTACATATTAAGGTAAACATTCTGCTCGGCATTAGTATGCTCTAAGCACAGCGCCAGCCATAAGTGATATAAAAATGAAAAGGTTCAAAGACGTGATGCTGCACTGGGCTTCAAGGGTAGGGTCTATTCTGGGCAGAGGGATGCTGCAGTCAGGGCCCAGGAGCAGGACAGTGCTGTTTGCCTCAGAACGGAAGGGGAGTGTCAGGAGCTGATACGGGGAAGGAAGAAGGTCACGCAGAGGCAGCAGTTCCCTGGCTGGTGACACCACAGTGAATATGGAAAAGAAATCCTGCAGGTCTGCTGCATCCAGATGTCTTGGTTTGAAATGTGATACTTTCCAGCTCATGAGCCTGGGCAGTTATTTCATCCCTCAAAGCCACATGTCCTCGCCTGAGCAAAAGGAATCCCGGCTCTCCCTGCACGGCGCAGGGCTGGGCAAGTGTGGGCTGACTGCAGCGTCCTTGAGCCACCGCGGACAAGCCGTCAGCAGGGGCCTGCAGTGACGCAGGGTGTACTGGACTGGTCCCTGCTTGACAGACAGACTGAAGAGGGGCAAGGCCAAAGACAGAGGGACGCATGAAGTGACAGATAAGATGGAGGCCCAGATGACGGGGAAGAAATGGTGACAGCCTCGCAGGGCCAGAGCCACCATGTGGGAGAGAAGCTGCCTTGGACTTCCAGGTTTCTGCTCTAAGCACTCAATTGCTGGGATCAATGACAAATATTGGAACCATGTCGAGGGCGTGCAGGAGCTGGCAGCTCCATGCTGGGCAGGCGACTGTGTACCCACTGGCTGCATGGGTGAAAATCTTCATGTTACCAGTGGCTGACAAGGACTTGGAGTCTGCAAGAGTTTCAGCTGAACTCAGAGCTGAAAGCCACCGAGAGAGGGATAGTGGCTGCAGAACAGGCTCAGGTAAGACGGCTCAGGAAAAGCATAAAGCAGGGTACAGAAGAGCGCTATCAGGACCACTAGCCTTTGAGGGACACGAGAAGAGGGAATTTCAAAGGAAACAGAAAGGCAAGGGGAAAGCCAGGCAAGGGTATTCTCAGGAAACCGATTTAATGGAGCCCACCGGCTTCACAGGGATGACATTTCACAATTTAAAAAAAACAGAAGCAGCCAAGGGAGGATGGAGTTTGGGGCGGGGCAGTCACAAATGCCAGGAAAAGGTAGTGAGCTCTGAAAGCACCTACCTTGCTTGTCAACTGAGGAGCCCCTCATGACCCTCCGTGACAGCAGCTTCAGGGAGGTGCAGATGCTGAGGCTGGGGTGAGTGGTGCAGGTGCTGAAGTGAAAGAAACAGCGAAGCCTCATGCCTTCCGGCAGCGTGGCTGTGTGGTGACAGGAGGAGGGCTCAGGCGGCCCAAGTGCACATGTGTGCCCACGCCCAAGTGGAGATACCTTGGGGACCCTGAGAAAGGAGAGAAGACTGAACACAGAGGGGGATGCCAAGCACCCGTCTCCCTCAACAGAGGAGCGGACCCAGCCTGGGAGAGGAGGCGCCGTCTCCCTCAACAGAGGAGTGGACCCAGCCTGGGAGGGGAGACGGAAGAGCGGGGCAGATTGGCTTCTGAACAAGCTGGAAGATGGAGCGCTGACCTGTGACAACCTCCAGCAAAGCCACCTGCTAGAAGGAAGTGGGGGCTCCCCGTCAGTGCTCGGCCCTGGGAAGAGGGGATAGGGCTGGGATGAGCGCAGCTGCCCACCAAGGAGAGCTTCCCAGGCAAAGCCCAGGCTCTGCACGTGCCCACTGCACACCTGCTGCCCCAGCCACAGGTGGAGGGCCGGTTTCACACAGCTGGTGCAGTCTAAGGACTAAGGCACCTCCATCTGCTGCCCGCCCCAGGAGCAGAAGCCTCAACCTTGTCCAAACAATATTCCCTGTTGCAAGAGAGAAACAACACTCTTCAGAACACGAGAAAAGCTGGAAACTATAATCATGCACAATGGCACAATCTAAAATTAGACATTCATAAAAATAGGGAAATGTGAGGAATACTCGAGAAAGTGTGAGGAATGGACACCAGCCCTAAGTGACCCCAATGCTGAAACTGGCAGACCAGGATTGGAAAGCAGCTATTATAATGATGTTCAAAGATGTAAAAACAAAAATGCTCACAATAAGTGAATAGACAGAAACTCAGCAGAGAAACAGAAATTATAAAAAAGAACCATAAAGAAATTCTAAAACTAAAAATACAGTATCTGGTATGAAAACATCCATTAGCTTAGTGTTCCAGTAGACTGAAAATGACAGAAGGGTACAAGAGCTTGAAGATAGATAAAAAGAAAATGTCCCGTCTGAGGGAGAGAGAGAAAAGAATTTGAAAAATGAACTGAGTTTCAGCTCAGATCTGTGGGGCAAGACCAAAGGTTTCTCATACATGAAAACTAGAGTCTCAGATGGAGAAGAGAAGGAGAATGAGGAAGAAAGAATACTCCAATACTGACCGAAAAGTTTATGTTGTAGTGAAAAGCATAAGCTCAGACACAAGCAGTTCAGTAAACAAGAAATAAAAGAGAATTACACCAAGGCACATCATAGACAAACCATTCTAAACCAAAGATAAAGAGAAAATCTTCAAAGCAGCCAGAGAAAAATGGCCCATGGCATACGGTGATACAAATGCTAGAGGACTTTTCATTAGGAAAACAAGAGCCAGAATATAGCAAATTGACATTGCTAAAGTTAAAACAAAAACCCTCAATGAAGAATTCCATAATTAGCCAGAATGAAGGCAAAACAAAGATATTTTCAGATAAACGAAAACTAAAATCCACTGTCAGCAGAACTGCACTGAAAGAAATGTGAAAGGAAGTTTTTCAGGCTGACGGGAAATGAGACCAGATGGAAATTCCAATTTTCAGGATAAAATGAAGAGCAGTGGAAATAGTAAATAATATGGACAATATAAAAGACTATCACCTTTTTCCTTTTACTTTCTTAAAATATATGCAAAAATCCTAGGCCTGTCTTAAACGGTGCAGAGCACACGTAGCTGGATCCATGTGATAAGGACACATACAGGATGGGGCAGAGCTGCACTGATGAGGCCTGGTAAAAGGCTGACAACTGGTGAGGACAGGGAAGCCCCTGATCTGTGTCATCTGCCGATCCACAAAGCATAAATGCCCCGCCAGGGTTGACGACATGCCACCATCAGCCACCAATGCAACACCAGTGGGCTTTAAAAAATCCTGGAGGCCGGGCACGGAGGCTCACGTCTATAATCCCAGCACTGTGGGAGGCCGAGGCAGGTGGATCACCGGAGGTTTCTCCAACATGGAGAAACCCATCTCTACTAAAAATACAAACTTAGTGGGGCATGGTGGCACATGCCTGTAATCCCAGCTACTCGGAAGGCTGAGGCAGGAGAAATGCTTGAACCCGGGAGGTGGAGGTTGTGGTGAGCCGGGATCGTGCCATTGTACTCCAGCCTGGGCAACAAGAGTGAAGCTCTGTCTCAAAAAAAAAAAAAATCTTGGAAAGTGAACAACAGGCTCTCAGGAGATACCATGAGCTGGCCTCGGCACCCCACTGGTCAACACAGTGACAAGAGGCTTCTGTGTCACATGAAGTGGCTCAACATTAACTCAGAGTGGAGCCTGAAAAGGTAAAGATGTGTACTGCATTCCTGTTGCTTCTCTTAACTGGGGGGCTCATAGAGGGAGCAAAGTCCTATTGTCCTACAGCTCTTATACGATGAAGAACTTTACTCCTATGTCTCTAATCACATTTTCTTTAGGGAAATTGAGAAAACAGTCACTCAAATGATTCTCTGTGCCCTAAGGCTCAAATCAGAATCCCTGGCTGAGGAATGCTACAGGCAACCAGCTTAAAAATAGTACAGACGGTCCCTGACTGAAGAAGGCTGGAGTTAATGATTTTTCAACTTTACAACAGTGCAAAAGCAACATGCATTCAGAAGAAACTACTTCGAGTGCCCATACAACCATTCCGTTTCCACTTTCAGTACAGACTCAATAGGTTACATGAGAGATTCAACACTTTAAAGTAGGCTGTGTGTCAGATAATTCTGCCCATCTGTAGGCTAATGCAAGTGTTCTGAGCACATTTAAGGTAGGCTAGGCTAAGACATGATGTTAGCATGTGTGGTGTATTCGGTGCATTGCAACTTATGGTATTTTCAACTTGCAACCCCCACTGTGAGTTGAAAAGCATCTATGCAGTAAAATGAAACTGTCTAATCTAGGTGGAGGGTCCTCACTGTGGAACTTCCTGAACTTGACTGTGTGTTTCAAAGTCCTCATAATAAAATGTTGGATAAAGAGCCAATAAAGAAATCGAAACTATCAAGGCTTGATTCCAGCTGCACACTGGAATCCCAGCACAACCCAGGAGAGGTCACAGACTGAGGGCATTTTAGAATTTAGATTTTAGATGAATTCTTGTTGTCTTAGAATTCATGTTCTAATTGGTTGGGATAGATTTTTTTTTTTTACCAAAAGTACAAGACTTTGGAGTTTGTACGGCATAGCAAACACAAACCCCAGGGGCACACAATGGAAAACACTCATTTAGGTTAAAATTAAAAAAACACAATTTTTAAAAAGCTGAGTTGTAATTGATAATATGGTAAATACCTATAGATATGACCCACATAAACATGGATTCTTTGGAACCTCTAATTTTTAAGAGTGCAAAGGGGTCCTAAGACCAAAAAGGTTGAGAACTACTGGTATATAAACAAGTTTAATGAAAGTATACCTCCTTCACTGTCTCACAAAAAGAAAACTTTAAAAAATTGTAATTCCTCAAAGTCCAAAGTTACAGAACTTACTTTGTTGAGAGTATTAGTAAAAGCAGTTTCCATCTTAACTTGTACATTACGACAGCTTCCCTAGGTTTCAGTAAATCATCAATACGGGGACTGGAACGCTTGGAGAGTGCCCTGCAGTTCTCAGCCACATCCACAAGTGCAGGGGACTCAGAAGCCACACACAGTGACCTGGAGCTGCAGCCAGGCACCAGGTACGGGGCTTACTAGGCTACAATCTCTACTCCTGAACTGGAAAACGTTCACAATAAATAGGTCAGGAAAAAAAGGAATGATTTCACTAGTTAATGTGTACTTGTAGGCACTGCCCTTACAATTGTGTGTTTCCCACTTTCAGCACAGTCCCACCTTTCTTTTCCTTTGCTATTTTCTTCAGCTGGCCACAGGGTTAAGAGCATGAGCTCTGGCCGGGCGCGGTGGCTCAAGCCTGTAATCCCAGCACTTTGGGAGGCCGAGACGGGTGGATCACGAGGTCAGGAGATGGAGACCATCCTGGTCTACACGGTGAAACCCCATCTCTACTAAAATACCAAAAACTAGCCGGGCGAGATGGCGGGCGCCTGTAGTCCCAGCTACTCGGGAGGCTGAGGCAGGAGAATGGCGTAAACCCGGGAGGTTTGTGCGGAGCTTGTAGTGAGCCGAGATCGCGCCACTGCACTCCAGCCTGGGCGACAGAGCGAGACTCCGTCTCAAAAATAAATAAATAAATAAATAAATAAATAAATAGAGCATGAGCTCTGGCTTTGAATCCCAGCTGACCTCAGGAAAAGGTCTTATCTATGACTCAGTTCTCCCATCTGTAAAATGGGGTAAAAATCACCACATGGGATCAGTTAGAATTAAATAGGTATAATCAACCCTCACAGGGCTGTTACGAAGATGATGTAAGTCAGTATCTGTTATGTAAGTTAGTCACGTGCTTGGACTGTTGTTTCCTGAGCTTTTATATACTAAGAAATGTTTAAAGTGCCTGACCACTCTGTAAGTTAAACTGTATCACTGTAAGACTTCTGAAGAAGCAGAGAAAAACCAAAACAGAAGTAGGATACAGAAAAGACAGAGAGAAAACATTATAGTAAAAAACTATACAACTTAGAGTGACTTTAAACTTTCTGAAGAGCAATAACCTGCACCCAACAGAATATTAAAAGGATTCACATGAAAAGTGACTAAGAAAACCAAGTTAACTCGCTTGCCAATTTCTGGACAAGAGAAACCATGACTCTCTATGACCAATGAACGCAGAATGCTGCAGATAATTAAGAGCGTCTGCTCACTGCAGTATTTTAAGCACTGTAGGGTTTGAGAACAGCCACTCACGGCCTCAGAGCCGACCCGCCAGCCTACGCAGGCATTGCCACAGCTCACATGAGAGTCAGCTCACCCTCTGTCTCTCCGGGCACCAAAGCATGCAGACAAGACAATGACAGATACTCGCTATTTTGAAATTATACAGAAAAAAAGAAAGAATGGGGATGTCAACAATTATGTCTTGAAGAAAAAGCACTGAAGAGTCCATCCCTTAAGATTCACAGGGTGTGCAGGGCACAGGTTCCTAGGGTGGACTGTCTGGGGACCAAGGAAGCAGCACTCCACAGCAGGCCTTTCTCCTGGGATGGCGTGGGGAAGGAAGAGGAGGAGCCCTTTCTACAGCGGAGGGACTCCCTGCAATTCTGATGCCAAGTGTCCACTCCGGGGCTGGAGCACTGCAGCACCTCCAGGATGAGGCTGTGGTGAAGACGCTCAACTAACAGCCACAGACTCTCCCAAGAGCAGTGGATAAAACAAAGACTGTTGCGACCTCAGAGGGCTGCTACGAGGGTCAAGTGGGGACAGGTGCCCTCGCAGGGCTGCAGTAAGGAGTTACTGTCTCCATACCATACCGTACTCATCACAGACATCAACACAGGCTGCAGCTGCCGGGGAAACGGGTCCTTCCGGAGTTAGGCTCTAAATCAGAGACAGGCTCTCAACGGCTTTGTCAGAACGAGACTTTAGAAACAAAGCAGTCATAAAGCCTGTGGAAGGCAGGAAGCGCCACGCCAGGGATGGGGACAAGGGGGAGAGCACACGGGGCAGGCGAGTGTGGCTCTGGGCCTCACGTGGTGCACCTGCTAGTAGACAAACATCTTTGTAAATAAAACGGGGAGAACAGAGGCCGGCAGATGTGGACACAGCTGGCCTCGGTGCCTCCAAGCCATTGGGGCTCAGGACAAGTGACCCCAGTGAAAAGCGCCACCCTTGTCTCTCTCTCCCCACTGCTGATGATTCTGCAAACCACATAAGCATTTATTTTACCGGGAATGCATTATCTGGTCCATCCAGTCCTACAAACCACCTTACTCTCCCCTCCCCAAAGCCTCCACTACCATGGCATGGTTAGCAACTTTGCAGCTGATCGTAACACTGCAGAGGCTGGCGTGCAGAGCCACAGGGGCTCAGGCCGCGCCTCACCACCCACACTGAGCTGTCCACGTGTACATTAAAGAAAAATAAAGACTCTGGTAGCCAGTCACATTAGCCATGTTTCAAGTGTGCAGAAGGCACGTGTGGCTGGCGACGACCAACTTGGTACAGGCGGAAAACACTCCATCACCACAGAGAGCGCTTCAGGACAACACTGCTCTAGTGGTTAAGGCTGATTTCCATGTGGTGGCGGGAGGGTGTCAAACTTATTCCTCCCACCCTTTTTTTTTTGAGATGGGATCTCACTCTATCACCCAGACTGGAGCGCAGTGGCATGATTTCGACTCACTGCAACCTCCGCCTTCCGGGTTCAAGCGATTCTCCTGCCTCAGCCTCCTGAGTAGCTGGGATTACAGGCAGGTGCCACCACACTCAGCTAATTCTCCTGCCTCAGGCTCCCAAGCAGCTGGGATTACAGGTGTGCACCACCAGGCCTGGCTAATTTTTTCTTGAGATGGAGTTCTGCTCTTGTTGCCCAGGCTGGAGTGCAATGGCGTGATCTCAGCTTACCATGACCTCCACCTCCCGGATTCAAGCAATTCGCCTGTCTCAGATTCCCAAGTAGCTGGGATTACAGGCATGTGCCACCATGCCCAGCTAATTTTGTATTTTTAGTAGAGATAGGGTTTCTTCCTGTTGGTCAGGCTGGTCTCGAACTCGGTTCCTCGGTTTCCCAAAGTGCTGGGATTACAGGTGTGTCACCGTGCCCAGCTTAATTTTTGTATTTTTAGTACAGACAGGGTTTCACCATGTTGCCCAGGCAGGTCTCGAACTCCTGACTCAAGTGATCTGCCCACCTCAGCCTCCCAAAGTGCTGGGATTACAGGCGTGAGATACCACATCTGGACTTCTCCTTAATAAACATCAATATTTGAGATTTTTACAGACAAAGTATATTCACGTATTACTTATAGAATTCAGAAAAATACACATAAGATTAGCATTTATGAAAGATCTGAAAGCATTTAACAATGCCCTCACGGGGATCTGGGGTGTGCCCATCCTCTGTCCGTCAGACGTCCTCCTAAAGCCCTCACGTGCACTCACCTTTGCTATGTTTTCCTAAGGGCCTCTTGGGCAGCGACTCCTCCGTGGAATGTGCTGATGTGTGCAGGGCATTCTCCAAACTATTACTGACACTGCTGACAGGAGCCTCGGTTCTTGGAGTGATCTGAGGGAACAGAAACAGAATCATCTTATTTTCTCCCACGGAGTTAATAAGGGGACAATTTTATTTGTTAATTAAGTCTTTCATAATTACCTTGGTTTCCATTTTTCTACAAACCACATATTACTATAATAAGCTTTCCCCAAAAAGATGAAAATTTCACCTACTACTCTCCACTGAAAATGCAAAAGAGCTCAGATAACTTGAGCCAAACATGGGAGCTTACGTCTTGTGGCTGGGGTTCATCAGGGTGCACAGAAACTATGGTAGTCAAAGAGGCCAGGTGTGGTGGCTCACTTGTAACCCCAGCATTTTGGGAGGCTGAGACGGGTGGATCTCTTGAGCCCAGGAGTTCAAGACCAGCCTGGCCAACATGGTGAAACCCCATCTCTACTAAAAATACAAAAATTAGCTGGGCGTGGTGGCAACTGCCTGTAGTCCCAGCTACTTGGGAGGCTGACGTGGGAGGATCACTTGAATCCAGGAGGCAGGGGTTGCAGTGAGCCAAGATGGTGACACTACACTCCAGCCTGGGCAAAAGAGTAAGACTCCATCTCCAAGAAAAAAGAAAAAAAAAAAAAAAAGAAATTATATTAGCCAAGGTGGTGTGAAATATATATTTTTATTTGTGGCAAACTTTTATTTTCACATTTCTTCAAATCAAATAGTTCCCTATAAAATGAATTAAACAGCAGACTTAACATTCTCCTCCTATAAATCTGAAATCATAAAATGCTCTAAAAACAACAGCAAAGAATAGAATACAACTGGGTCTATTTGGGGTACCGTTTGAAAAAGCATATCCTAAAATTATATCCCAATTCCATTTCGAGGAATTCATCATACAACATACTCACACGTGAGAAAAAGACCTGACAGGGTGTGCCCACTGCAGGAGTGCCTGTGATAGGGAAAGAGGGGCACACCCTCCGTCCCCACCGACAGAGACCTGCTAAGCAGAGTGTACCTGCAGATGACGGCCGCCCCCGAGCTGTGGGTGGGAGAGGCCCTCCTGACCACCAGCGCTCCCAACACACACCAAGCCCAGAAACAAGCCAAGGGCCAGCCAGGATCATCGCACCCCTCCTGCTTCCTGGGTTCAGTGATGGTGTGAATGCGGAATAAGCCGGAAGGGGCCCAGAGGGGCGAGAGGAGGAGGGTAGCAATAATTTTCATTCTCCCCCCAATCAATATTTTAAAATTTCACAGCCAAAACACATTTATAACTTACAGGATTTAGAAGAATAAAAATGGTCAATGCTGTAACTTCTTTACGGTCTCAATGTATTTCAAAATTTCAGAGGATATGAGAGAGAGGCGTAAGATCTTAAAGTTCATCAAAAGAGCTGATAAGGAATGCTGCATTCACAGTATGGGAAAGTCCACGGCACAAGCAACCTGGAAAATGGCCTGACCTCTCCAGCCTCTGTTTGTTCTTTCATCTCACACCTGGACGGTAGGTGGCAGTTGACCAAGACATCCCCTAAATTCACTGGCAAGCACAGATCCCAGCACTCACTCTGCAGAGGGCTGGCCAGGTAGGCGTGGCCTCGACCTCAGACAGGATGAAAGTGGAGGCGGAGGCTGGAGTTCGGAGGAAAGGGTGGAGACTGCCGCCTCTCCGGCAGGACCAGCACCTGCTGCATCCCACAGACAGCGAGCTACAGGGGCCACACCCAAGTCCACAGTGAGATCCTCTGCTCCCAACTCTGTCAAAGCCCCTGCCCCCCAGCAGGAAGCCCTCCTGGGCTGTTCATGCAGGGAGAGGGACTAACAGATCCCACGCGGCTCAACAGATGCCTTCCAAGAAAAGCAACTCGTCACAGGGCTACATAATTGGGAAGTTTATATAACTCGAGAAAATAAGGCCGGGTGCAGCGGCTCATGGCTGTAATCCCAGCACTTTGGGAGGCTGAGGCAGGAGGACTGCTTGAAGCTAGGAGTTTGATACTGGCCTGGGTAACATAGCGAGACCGTCTCTATTTAAATTTTTTTAAAAGTAAAAAAAAAAAAAAAAAAAAAAGGTCCTAACTCCTCCAGAAAGTCAATTCTTTGGATAACATTACTAACATGTTATCAAGAAAACTAAATTTTGTGAATTATTTATATTTGTAATTTAAATTGGGTGATTTCTTTCTGATTTAACAAAGTCTCTTTCATTATTCAATGGTTAGAGATCCCTGAAACGAACTCCTTTCCCATTAAACAAGATAACAGAACCGATACAAGTACGATGCAAACCTAAACAAGGAGATTTTTAGTTCCAAACAGTAAATATTACTTTGCAAGACAATTCAGGAAGTTAACATGTTAACTGTATAAGAAACACAGCCAAGGCTGGGCACGGTGGCTCATGCCTGTAATCCCAGCACTTTGGGAGGCCAAGGCGGGTGGATCACGAGGTCAGGAGATCGAGACCAACCTGGCTAACACGGTGAAACCCTGTCTCTACTAAAAATACAAAAAATTAGCTGGGTGTGGTGGCGGGCGCCTGTAGTTCCAGCTACTCAGGAGGCTGAGGCAGGAGAATGGTGTGAACCTGGGACATGGAGCTTGCAGTGAGCCGAGATCACACCACCACACTCCAGCCTGGGTGACAGAGTGAGACAGGAAGGAAAGAAGGCAGGAAGGAGGGAGGGAGGGAGGGAGGGAGGGAGGGAGGGAGGGAGGGAGGGAAGGAAGGAAGGAAGGAAGGAAGGAAGGAAGGAAGGAAGGAAGGAAGGAAGGAAGGAAGGAAGGAAGGAAACAAACACAGAGCCGAGGCCAGGTTTAGTGGCTCACGCCTGTAATCCCAGCACTTCAGGAGGCCAAGGCAGGTGGATCACCTGAGGCCGGGAGTTTGAGACCAGCCTGACCAACATGGTGAAACCCATCTCTACTAAAAATACAAAACTAGCCAGGCGTGGTGGCACGCGCCTGTAATTTCAGTTACTGGGGAGGCTGAAGCAGGAGAATCACTTGAACCCAGGAGATGGAGGTTGCAGTGAGCCAAGATTGCGCCATTGCACTCCAGCCTGGGCAACAAGAGTGAAACTCTGTCTCAAAAAAAAAGAAAAAGAAAAAAGAAACATAGCCAGGTGCAATGATTCACACCTGTTTAACTCCAGCACTTTGGGAGGCCAATGCAGGAGGATCACTTGAGGCCACGAATTCAAGGTCAGCCTAGGCAACATATTGAGACCCCATTTCTACAAAAACACAAAAATTACCTGGGTGTCATGGCGTGTGCCTGCAGTCTCAGTTACTTGGGAGGCTAAGGTAGGAGAATCGCTTGAGCCCAGGAGTTTGAAGCTGCAGTGAGGTATGATGACACCACTGCACTCCAGCCTGGGTGATAGCAAGACCCTATCTCAAAAAAACAAAAGAAATATAACCACAGCAGAGTCCATTCAGTTTGGCCTGACGCATGAACCTCCACATTCTCTTAGCTACTCTGATATACATTCTAAGTCCTGGTTCTAAGAAGAGAAAGAGAGCTGCCTTTTCTCTTTTTTAAGAGACGGAGTCTCGGCTGGGCGCAGTGGCTCATGCCTGTAATTCCAGCACTTTGAGAGGCCAAGGCGGGTGGATCACCTGAGGTCAGGAGTTAAGAGACCAGCCTGGCCAACACGGTGAATGAAACCTCGTCTCCACTAAAAATACAAAAATTAGCCGGGCGTGGTGGTGGGCGCCTGTAATTCCAGCTATTCGGGAGGCTGAAGCAGGAGAATTGCTTGAACCCAGGAGGTGGAGGATGCAGTGAGCTGAGATCATGCCACTGCACTCCAGCCTGGGTGACAGAGCAAGACTCCATCTCAGGAGAAAAAAAAAAAAGTATCTTCTGTCACTCAGGCTGGAATGCAGTGGCACAATCGTAACTCACCACAGCCTCAACCTCCTGGGCTCAAGTGATCCTTCCACCTCAGCCTCCTGAGTAACTGGGACCACAGGTGCACACCACCACGCATAGCTGCTGAGAGTGAGCTGTCTTGACAACCAGCATCAGCAGGTCCAACTTTGCTGGTAGTGGCGAACCGCCTTGCCCCCCCCCCAAAAAAGAAACACGTGTGATCAGTGCGTTCTTGCGCGCACACACACCGCCTGCCCACCCTAAAACACTCCAAACAGCCACAAAGGAAAACCAGCCTCCCGACTCTCAACCTGCTGGGGGAGGAAGGGGAGAGGAGGGCTGAGCCGGGGAGAACACAGCCTTGCAGAGGAGCAGAGTGGTACTGATTAGTGCTTCTCAGCCTGGATGGCACACTGGAACACCAAGGCCCTGAGAAGACCACGTCCCACACTCCCCACCAAAATCGGAGTTTCTGGAAATGAGGCTTCCTTTGTTTTGTGCCTGAAGCTTCTCTGGTGATTCTAATTTGCGGCCAGGCTGAGAACCAGCCACCACCCCAAGTCCAGGTTTGACACTGCACCCATCATCCGGTCCATTCCCAGCAAGGACAAAGAGGAGACACAGAGGAAACAGGAAGTCCTTTCCCCACACAGACAGGAAGAGCTAAAGGCTCTAGGTCCGTCTGCCACAACCACAAGTGGAAGGGGAAAGCCCGTGAGCCACCCTAGCAAAACACACGCACTGCATCTGACATCAAGACAGGAAGGAGGAAGGAAAACTCCTTAGAATGGCAACTGCTGGAAAAGAAAGACCCGTTTTCCTCCTTGTATGTCCCCAAGGCATTTCTTCTCAGTTTTCCAAATGTTCACTTTTTCCAACCAAGCCTTTATCATAACTTTGTTCCTTTGTTTACATTGAAAGCTGTCTTCAGTTGTGTTTCCCAGAAATGCTGTTTTGGGGTTATTTTTGGTGAAGTCAGTTTGCTCCACGTGACCTATGTTCGACTCAAATGCTCTCTGACTCAGGCTCACCCACAGGACTCGTCATCTGGCCTGATGTGCACGAGAGGGAAGACTGACCAGCTCCAAATGCTGCCTTCGGCTACTGCTAGGAAGGCAACGAGAAGCTGCTCTCTTCCTCTGCACGGCCAGCCTCTTCCCATGACCCACAGAGACCCTCTGCCCGGCCCCTGCAACCTGACGTCCAGTCCTCCCCCAGCTCTTCACTCCATGCACTGCTGCCCTGGGCACAGCCGTCACATCCGCCTGGGGCCCTCGCCCTGGCTGTCCCCTCTGCCTGGAAGTGCCCCCTGTGCCTTCCCATCTATACTCAAATGTCCTTCTCAGCAAGACTTCTCGATGCTCAGCAAGGCAGCTGTGTTTTTGGTCTGCTTTGTTCACTGCTGTTCCTTTGCACTTCGAACTGGGCCTGGCATGAAGCAGGCCCCTAATAAGGATCTGTAAAATACATCACGATATCACGATATCACCAAATTTTAATGAAATTCAGAATCAAACAAATTGAAAAGCACTTCTATTTCAAAGAAAAATTTCTGCAATCTACATCATGTAACAGACAATCAGAGCGTTCCACCAGATCTACAAAGCGCTAACCCAGGAATGAAATATGACTCTGAAGCAAGCTACTGGTAGTCAGGGGGCACACCCGCCTCTGTGGCTCTTCCAGGAAAGCTGAGGCTCCACACTGGACGCACATCTAGGGGCACCTGGACTCGGGCAGCCCGCCCCTGGCTCTTATGCAATTAACCTTCTTATTGTTACAGTTTAAAGAGACGCCTCTGCTTCCAAACTTTAATGTGCAAAATGCCTCCGGATCTGGCTGCAACACAGGTTCGATTCATAAGGTCCGGGGTGGGCTTGAGAATCTTGCATTTCTAACCAGCTCCCAAATGACAATGATGCTGCACGAGTATTTCAAGATAAATCTTCACCATGATCAAAACAGTCAAAGGCTCGACAGCCTCCTCTTATGTTTTAATTAAAAAAAAAATAAACAGAGCCAGGGTCTCACTATGTTACCCAGGCTGATCTCAAACTCCTGGCTCCAGCCATCCTCCCGCCTTGGCTGGGATTACAGGCGTGAGCCACCGAGCCCAGCCTCCGCAACCTCCCTTTACATGGGATGGAAAAGGGAATCCCTGCACTAGGCAATTAGACCAGAGGGACTCAAAGGCCCTTCCAGGCAAGGGTGAGGAGCCACGCCTGCAGATGGCGTGAAGAGCTGACGCTGGCTGCGCGTCGTGACCCCTGCTAACTACCCCCGCCCCAGGTATTTACGCTTTTTTTTAAAAAAAGGTTTTTCCTCAGTTCATGCCACCTGACAGAAAAAAGAAACCTAGCACTACACAGGCTTCTTTAAAGCTCTGTGCTTACAACTCACTTTAATGTTTATGAACCAGACCATAATTTTTAGAGGAGAATTTCTAAAAATCTTTCCTGAACACTCCTCCAAAGTCATCCAAATGGGACGTGCTGACGCAGTCGGATGGAAGCAGAGCACCCCTAACACTGACGGCAGCCTGGGTCTCCAGAAGGCTCGCGGCACCCCACTGGTGGGCATTTGAAAGCTGCTCAGGAAGATGGCAGTCAGCTTCTAGAGCAGGGTTTTAACCTTCTCTTTGTGCCCGCGACCTCTCTGGCAGTTTGATGACACTTACTGAACCCTTCTAAGAAACACATTTTAAATGCATAAAATACACAGGGCTGCAAACAAAGTCAATTATATTGAAACCCGTCATCTAAGTATTAGGGGACGAATGGGCTTCTCGAACAAAGTAGGTGGGTCTCAGGTCACTTCACAGGAGTGCTAACCATAAAGGAGACTTTAAGACGCTTTCTACCAACTGTGAAATCAAAGTATCTGTGACTCCATCTGTGACCAAGTCACAGGTACTGTTCGTATGACTGTGGATTCCTGCCTGCTTCCATAAAGGCAGGGAATGCTCAATTCCCAGTTAGAGGCTGGAGAAAGTGAAGCTGCGATGGCTTCCACTCTCCACGGCTAGGAGTTCCTACTGGGACAGTCACATCTAACCGCGCCCACCAGAGGGGCAGCCCGCCACTGCCCTCCTCACCTTGTTTCTTCACAAATACGAAGGACCTGAACAGTATTCACATAAGCATGCCACATAAAAACAAGCCCTGGAAAACCCTCGCAGTCACTTTGGAGGTCAGGTGTTTTTCATGAAAAAAAAAAAAAGTGTGTTTTTTTACTGAAGAGACAGGGTCTCACTCTGTTGCCCAATCTGACCTCTAACTCTTGGCCTCAAAACTGGTCTTCCAGCCGGGCGCGGTGGCTCACGCCTGTAATCCCAGCACTTTGGGAGGCCAAGGCAGGCGGATCATGAGGTCAGGAGATGGAAACCATCCTGGCTAACATGGTGAAACCCAATCTCTACTAAAAATATTTTTAAAAATTAGCTGGGCGTGGTGGCGGGCGCCTGTAAGTCCCAGCAACTCAGGAGGCTGAGGCAGAAGAATGGTGTGAACCCTGGAGGTGGAGCTGGCAGTGAACCGAGATTGCGCCACTGCACTCCAGCCTGGTGGTCCTCCACCAGATCAGACCTGTTGATAGATGAACACTGTCTGCTTTCTCCCGTGGCGGGAGAAGACGATTCATTCCTTTTGGAAGGAAACCTGAATGGGGACTGCAAGCCTCTCATTTTACCAGACACTAAACCCAAAATTAAGGATAACGGAGATCTGCTTTTGTCAAGCCCCAACAACGTAACACTGCCCCAAGTGAAAACAGAAAAGGAAGATTTCATTGAACTCCGCACCTCTGGGGTAATTAAGCAAGAGAAACTGGGCACAGTTTACTGTCAGGCAAGCTTTCCTGGAGCAAATATAATTGGTAATAAAATGTCTGCCATTTCTGTTCATGGTGTGAGTACCTCTGGAGGACAGATGTACCACTGTGACATGAATACAGCATCCCTTTCTCAACAGCAGGATCAGAAGCCTATTTTTAATGTTATCCCACCAATTCCCATTGGTTCTGAAAACTGGAATAGGTGCCAAGGATCTGGAGATGACAACTTGACTTCCTTGGGGACTGTGAACTTCCCTGGTCGGACGGTTTTTTTCTTTTTTTGAGACAGAGCGAGAGTACAGTGGTGGAGTACAGGCTGGAGTACAGTGGTGAGATCTCGGCTCACCTCAAGCTCTGCCTCCCGGGTTCAAGTGATTCTCCTGCCTCAGCCTCCCGAGTAGCTGGGACTACAGGTGCACGTCATCACACCCGGCTAATTTTTTGTATTTTCCGTAGAGACGGGGTTTCACCGTGTTAGCCAGGATGGTTTCGATCTCCTGACCTCGTGATCTGCCCGACTCGGCTTCCCAAAGTGCTGGGATTTCAGGTGTGAGCCGCCACGCCCGGCTGAACAGTTTTTTCTAATGGCTATTCAAGGTAAGATAAGTGTTTTTCTGTTTCTTAAGAATGGTACATTTTAAGATAGATTAATATATGTAAATCTTCATTTATTTGTATGTGTTCTCTAAAGATTCATGTGCTATTTTATATGAGTAAGTTTAAGTGGCCTTTTGAAAGTAGGAAGGGGAGACAAAAGGTCTACCCAGGTTTTTTCCTTAAATAGTGGTATTCAGTACAACATTGGCAAATGATAAGGATTTTAACATTTTAAAAATAATATTACTCATTATTTAATAGATATCTTAAGGAAAAATTATATCAATTCAGAAGAGTATCATGTCTCATAATATCATATTATGTTGTGCCTGTTCACCCAGCTGTTTTAGAATATGTTCTTATATTACAATAAATGATACCCTCAATTACATAGTCAAAAAAAAAAACCACACAAGTGGTCCTCCACCTCACCCTCCAGAGAAGCTGGGACAACAGCAGGTGCATGCCACTATGCCAGGCTTAACCTATAAACAGCTCCTTATCATCTACTGCCTAAGGTTCAAACCCCTTCCCCCGTTTTTTAGGACACTGCTAGATGTTTTTCTTAACTTCTAAAGTCTTGTTATTTCCTAACCTAGGGGTTCTCGCCTGGGGGCAATTTTTGTCCCCAGGGGACATTTGGCCACGTCTGAAAACATTTTCTGTGAACTGGGGTGGGGATCCTCATGGCATGCAGCCAGTGGAGACCAGCGATGCTGTTAAACATCCTGCAGCGCCCAGGACAGCTCCAGAGCAAGGCAGGACCTGGCCCCGGGCCTCAGGAGAGCCAAGGCTGAGAGGCCCTCCCCTGATAGAGTTTATTTTCTCTAATATTGAGTACTGCATCTGCATGTGGAACACTCGGGAGCTGGCAAACCAGGTAGGCTGAGAAAGCCAGGTCGAGACATGTTTGAAAAGAATACAGTCAGTTTAAAAAGCCAGGTGTCAATGGAATGCCTAAGATGTCAAGACACATTGTGAGAGACCATGAAGAATAAAAGAACAAAAAGTACTAGTGTTTTTGTCTGTCTGTTTTTTGGAGACATGGTCTACGTTGCCCAGGCTGGTCTCAAACTGCCAGGCTCAAGTCATCCTCCTGCCTTAGGATCCTGAGCAGCTGGGACCACAGGTATGAGACAATGTACCTGGCTATAACCACCTTTTGTACAGTTCTTCCCAAGTATCCATTATGCAGGCATGTGCGATCATCTATCTGATCCCTGCAGTAAGCGTGATGTACACAGATCAAATTATCTCCATGTTAAAAATAAGAAAAACTGAACGTCAGTCCCTAAGTGCCTTCCCCAAGGTCATCTGGCTTTTGTGAGAATTAAGTAAAATGCATTTCTAGTACTTAGTGAACTGGAAAAATGTTCGCATGAAAAATGTTAGTTGCTATTATTGTGGTGCTTGTGGTGTAGCTGGAGGGCAATTAAATTGCTTCAGTGCTGTTAGAGACTCGGAGCTCTGGGAGGATCCAGGAGGGGCACTGGGAACTGGGCCTCCCAGAGGGCAGGGCTCCCTGTGTCTGCAGCATCTACTGCACCCCTGTGGGCAGCATACCCCCAGAAGCACTGAGGATGAGGACAGAGCCACCCACGGTCACCCCAGCTCCGTGTTCCCTGCACTGGGGCCCAGGGCCTATCTTCTCAAGTAGAGACTCTACCATGACATGTGATCGTCTGTTCTAAAACCAGTGCACTTGCCACGCACAGTGGCTCATGCCTGCAATCCCAGCACTTTGAGGGGCTAAGGCAGGAGGATCGCTTGAGCCCAGTAGTTCAAAACCAGCCTGAGGTCAGGAGCGAGGGCTCACACCTGTAATCCCAGCACTTCGGGAGGCTTAGGCAGGTGGAACTCCTGAGGTCAGGAGTTCAAGACCAGCCTGGGCAACATAGTGAGACCACATCTCTACCAAAATTTAGAAATTACCTGGGCATGGTGGTGTGTGCCTGTACCTAGCTACTCAGGAGGCTGAGGTGGGGGGATCACTTCAACCTGGGAAGTTGAGGCTGCAATGAGCAATGATTGCATCACTGCACTCCAACCTGGGCGACAGCACGAGAAGCCAACTCAAAAAATAAATAAATAATGAAAACAAGTGCATGATAGCTTAAATAATTATTTAATTACTTGGACTACAGTTAAAATGTTCTCAGGAGTCATATGCTCATAGAGCTGCAGGTGGGTGGCCTCGTCCTCAGCCGAGTGTAAACTGGGGCCACTGTTTGGACAGCAACAAGGCAGGATGTGATGAACTTTTTTTTCCATCTGTAGCTTTTCACCCACTAATCCCACTGGGAGGAGTCTGCTCTTAGGATACAGTCAATCAGCGACGTAGTCAAAGGTTTGTGTGTAAGAAGATTTATCTCAGCTTGAGCAAAAAGAAGAACAAACAACATAAACATCCCAGCAACAGATTGCTACTGAAATAGGTCACTCAATGTACATGTCCAGATGACTGAGTATTATGCAGTCTTAAAAGGCATGCAGGATGCTCACAGATAATGTGGAAACGGGCAGAATGTACGTCAGTTGTTCAGGCACTGAGAAAAGACAAAGGTACACCGAAATATTAATAGCATTTATCTCTGGGTAACTTTTATTTTTCTGTTTTCCAATTTTCCTGTGAGGAACAATCACTACTTTTAGAATTTAAACAAGTTACAGATATTAAGTCTAAATATAAATACCTCCCTACAAGAAATGAATGACATGAAAAGTACAGAAAAAGCAAGTTTCTGAAACCATAACCACACTTTCCTTCCACACACATCCCAAGGGCCAGGCACATCAGGGGCCAACATGAACGCCGAAGTGTCTACCCCATGAACAAAGCACAGTCAACACCACTATGAGAAAAGAGTGCTTTCAGTTTGTTTTCCAATTAACCTGCCTCTATACAGCAAGGAGTAACGTGTTAAATACTTTTAAGTCAATGTAAAAAACATAAAACATAAGAAGAAAAAGGATTTGTAAGCATTTTACTAAAATAGTCATTACGTGTCTCTAAAAACCAGAACAAGAAGACAGATAGTTTAAGAGTGAAAGCTATTTGCTGACTTAGGCCAAGTGAAAGCCAACGCTAACCAAAAAAACATTTTCCATGTAAAAACATTCCTTTTAATATTTTTTACCCTAGAGCTCTACTCATTAAAAAGAGAAAGAGAGAAAAAAGATCACTGCTCAAAATCTCAGCAAAGGGAACCCCAGGACTTAACTAGACAAGCTCCCAGAGTGACCAGATGCAAATTTCTTTCACAAATAGCCACAGGGCAGCACAGCCTCCCCTAGGAACACCAGCCCTAACTGCCTACCCATGGGTGCTTCCACACCTCCAGGTGCCAAGACATCCCACCAGGGGCCAACCACATCGGACCTCTGGGGTAAGGCTTGCCTACAGCCAGCCTCCAATACACCCAGAATCCCTGTTCCAGAGACTGCCTGTAGAAACAGCAGGGAGTCTGAAGTCGAGAGCCCTAGGTAGGCTAAAGACATACTTTCCTAGTCCTGTAATCCCATAAAACAGGGTTAAAAGGGCATCTTAACAGATTTATTGACTTCAGAGAGCACACCAGCATCTTGCCTGCACTCATGAGCAACAACTCATTTCTGCCTTCCTAGCTCCTCCTTGCCCTCCTGTCCAGCAGCGACTTACTCACCACTACGGTCGGAGGCCAGCAATGACACTGACCTTCATTGTTGACCAGGTTCTGACTACTTCTGTCTTCCAGTGTTTCCCAGCAACTACTACCTTCCACTAAAAAAATGACTTTATGCAACAGGAGAGAAAATGCCTGCACAGACAAGTGCAAGTGTCAATAAAACTGGGGTGGGGGTAGGGGCGGAAGTGAAGTCAGTTAGAGGAATATAACAGTGAAAAAGTGTCAACTTCCCGCAGTGATGCCTAATGCCGGCCCTAGACTCAGACCCTTGGGAGGGCCAGCCCCCATCACTAGCCATGCGACACAAGTGATGTGACCTTTCCAAGCCTGTGTCCCTATCTGTAAAGTGGAGACAGTCACCATATTGACTTCCGAGGGTTGGTGCAAGGATTGAAGTAGGCAGTCCACCAAGCGTGGCTCTCAGGATGGAGCCTGGCAAACAGCAAGCGCCCAATCCACAGCCATAGGGATCCAGGTTGGCACAGTGCACCGAGGCACGCACACAAAGCCTCTCCCTCAGAGCTTCCCTTTCAAGACAGCCCCACAGAGCAGACCACCAGCAGCACCGCTATGGCGTGGGCAGG
Source organism: Piliocolobus tephrosceles (assembly GCF_002776525.5). Lineage (NCBI taxonomy): Eukaryota > Metazoa > Chordata > Mammalia > Primates > Cercopithecidae > Piliocolobus > Piliocolobus tephrosceles. The sequence continues at coordinate 72,135,397 of NC_045450.1, forward strand.
GTGGGGGAGAAACCAATCAGGGGCTGCTTGAAAAAGGTACAACATCAGCAGTTAGGAGTAACAGGTGACAGCAAGGGAACACAGAAGCAACCCTGACAGGACGTGGCCATGTGGGAACAAGCAACCTAATCTCAATAATCTCTGAAGACAATACCGTCAGAAAGTAAAGCAATATGGTCACCATAATGGTCCCTTACCCCTCAAGAAAAATTCACTTTTTATTTTTTATTTTTGAGATAGGGTCTCGCTCTGTTGCCCAGGCTGGAGTGCAGTGGCACAATTGCAGCTCAGTGCAACCTCCCACCTCAACCTCCTGAATAGCTGGGACTACAGGCATGTACCACAGTGCCCAGCTAATTTTTATTTTTCGTACAGATGGGGGTCTCCCTATGTTGCCCAGGCTGGTCTTGTACTATTGGCCTCAAGAGATCCTCCCAACTCGGCCTCCAAAAAGTGCTGAGTGGGATTACAGGCATGAACCACTGCACCAAGCGTAAGAAAAAATTTAAATTATGTGACACTCGTAATGTTAGAAACAGTGAGCTACAACAGCTTCAGGAGCAGAGGCCGCAGCTAGCACCCTCTCCACTGCAGGCATAGGTACAATCTAATTCCACTGATGCCACATCCAAGAGGATGGCAGATGAGACATCCCCTGACATTACTTTTTTTTTTTTTTGGAGACAGAGTCTCGCTCTTGTTCCCCAAGCTGGAGTGCAATGGTGCGATCTCGGCTCACTGCAACCTCCACCTCCTGGGTTCAAGCGATTCTCCTGCCTCAGCCTCCTGAGTAGCTGGGATTATAGGCAGGCACCACCACACCCAGCTAATTTTTGTATTATTACTAGAGACGGGGTTTCACCATGTTGGCCAGGCTGGTCTCAAACTCCTGACCTCAGGTGATCCACCTGCCTTGGCCTCCCAAAGTGCTGGGATTACAGGTGTGAGCCACAGTGCCTGGCCTATCTTTGGGACTTTTGATGTTAAGTACATACTATACACAATATTGTTATCGTGCATATTTGGCCAGGAATATGCTTAAACACTGGGGTTTTCTTAGAGAAGCTGGCTAAATGTCTAATTACAGTAAATAAACTACACCATAATGACCATTTTGGTTCCCACCATAACATACAACTCCCTGAGATGGGGCCATTCAAAGCAGTGAGCACGTTCAAGCAGCTGGTTTATAGCCCTCTGGGAATACTAGCCACAGTATAGGTTCAGTTTCAGAACATTTAGGCGTCTAGGATGGGAAAGAACAGGACTTGAAGAGGCCAGAAGGAGCAAGAAACCCCTGGTTGAAAACAAGAGTGCATCCAAGGTCCAGAAAGTGTCAGTAAGATCGGCTGGCAGGCTTTGTTTCTGCACCACAAACTCTGCTCCAGGAGTCTTCTTGGGACACCCTATTATGAACAAGGCATTGCTGCTTCAGAGCCAGGGACCCCATCTCTTACTGTCAGCCACGCAACAAAAGATAAGACCAGAAAGGGCTCACCTGGATTGATCACAGAAGACATTCAGGCCAGAAAGTTTCAGATTTACCTTCCACTGCAGCTACAACCAGACCCTCACCCCCAGGCACCTGGTATCTGCCCAACTGAACTTCCCGCCTACAGGTGAAGCCTGGCCCAGGCCTGCTTCTCCGGCGAGTTCACCACACGCCTGACTCTCCTTCCCGTGGCTGACCACCACCAGGGGCCAGAGCATGTGGACAACCATTCCACTGACATCCTCCAGATGGACCCGTGACTTCAAGGCACTGGGCCATCCTAGCCTTCTCTCTGTACAGCACCTCATCCTTTTAACAGCACATGTTCCAGCTAGTATAAAACCCCCCTTTACAGCCGCCCTTCCTCAGGGATAATGAATCCTTCCTAGAACACATGGTTCATATTTATTTCTGCAACCCTTGGAGTATATAAAGCAGGTGGTTCTACTTTCAGTAATGGCTGAGACATTGGACCAATCCTCTTGCAGATAACTATAAACTCTGGACAAAGCATAAAAAACAACAAACTGAACAGGACCAAGAACAAGCAGAAACTGGAGGGGGCCTGTGCCCAGAGCGAGCTGAGCACTGCATGGGTTTCCTGTCCTGGGGCAGAACCTGGTCCTCATCAGAGAAGGGGGGCAGCTAAAGCTCATAGAGAATCCCATAGTCTCACTTGAAAAACCAGGGAGGGGAATTCTGGTAGACAATTGCAGCTGGAAAGCAACGGGGTAAACCTGGAAGGGAGAGCACCCTGGGAGAGGACACTATGCTCTGCACATCAACTCTGTGTGAGCCCTGAAACAGGCAGGCACAGGGAAGGTCCAGGACAGCAAGGTCACACTACAGCAACTGAGCAGAGATTTTAGCTGCTGATAACACAGGAAGAGTATCTGGAGTTTGAGTCCAGCCAAACTGACTGCCTGCTACAACAAAGCATCATCAATCTTCAGGAGGACAGAATGAAGTCCAGAGTTTCTACAATGGATCACTCACAAAATCCAAGAAGCAGTCACAATTATTAGACAAGGAAACAAAAACATAACCTATACAAAAAGGAAAGGGTTAGCTCTGGAGACCAGGCACAGGACACTCCCATGCTGGCAGCACAGACAGGGACTCAGCAGCCCTTACAACAGGGCTCAGGAACAGAAAGGAAAAGGGACTTGGGCTGGACAAGCCAAACGGGTCTCAAGAGAGAAACAGAACATTTTTTAAAAAGTGGAAATTCCAGTGCCAGGTGCAGTGGCTCACGCCTGTAACCCCAGCACTTTGGGAGACTGAAGCAGGCAGATCACCTGAGGTCAGCAGTTCGAGACTAGCCTGGCCAACATGGCGAAACCCTGTCTCTACAAAAAATACAAAAATTACCTGAGTGTGGTGATGGGCGCCTGTAATCCCAGCTACTCAGGAGGCTGAGACAGGAGAATCGCTTGAACCCAGGAGTTGGAGGCTGCAGTGAGCCGAGAGCATGCCACTGTACTCCAGCCTGGGTGACAGAGCAAGACTCTGTCTTAAAAAAAAGGAAATTCCAGAACTAAAAAATACTATTTCTAAATGAAGAAAAATCCCATGGATGAGCTTTAACAGCAGACTGGAGATAACAGAAGACTCAGTGAATCTGAAGATGGATCAATAAAAAGTATCCAACCCAAAGAACAGAGAGAGAAAAAAAGATCTGAAAGGAAAACAATCGAACAAAGCTTCAGGGACAATATCACACAGTTTAATATACCTAGAGCTGGAGTCCCATAAGGAGAGAGAGATTGAGGCAGAAACACATTTTGGAGAAATTATGGCTGAAAATTTCCCACAGTTGGCAGAAGGCGTGAATTTACAGATCCAGTAAGTTCAGGACACCAAATAAGATAAATTCAATAAAACACTTGGACACATCACAGTCAGGCTGCTCAAATACCAAAGACACAGACCATCTTAGAGCCAGCTGGAGAAAAACAACTCGTGAGCACAGGGGAGCAGCCAACAGCGGAGTCCTGGAGGAGAGACAGGGTCTCGACTTCTCTCAAAGTCCCAGAAGAAGCAAGCTGCCAACAAAGGACCTCACATCCAGTGCAAACATCCTTCAATAGTATGGGTGAAAGTGAAACATGTTCTGATAAAAGAAAACTAAGAGCCTTTCTTGCCAGCACACCTACACTCCCGAAAATACTAAAGCGAGTTTGCCAGACTGAAAGGATATGGTAACAAACTGGATCAGTAAGGAATGAAAAGCACCAAAATGGTAAATAGGCCTAGTTCCATTTAGGGGTTGGGGGAAAAAAGGTCCATTTGTGAGTATATAGAAAAGACAATATTTTCCTCGTAATTTTTTTAAAGGTACATTCACATTGAAGCAAACAATTCTGTGTATGTTGTGATACCTATAGCACAGATGTAATATGTACACTTGCCACAGCAAGGACCAGGAAGGCACCTGGTTGCAAGACAGTGGCCAGCTTCTTACACTGCACAAGGCGTGGCACAGTATTAACTCTAAGCAGACTGGAAAGCTCAGTATCTACACTAGCATCTCTAGACCAGTCACTAAAATCATGCAACAAAGGAAGCCAACAGATAAAATGGAATTTCATGAATCTGCTTAAATGAAGTTTTAGAAATGGCAAAACTAATCAATGGTGGATAAGAAACAGAACAGAGGGAAAGAGTTTTTTGTTTTGTTTTGTTTTGTTTTGTTTTTGAGACAGAGTCTCGCTCTGTCACCCAGGCTGGAGTGCAATGGCGTGATCTCGACTCACTGCGAGTTCCGCCTCCCGGATTCACGCCATTCTCCTGCCTCAGCCTCCCGAGTATCTGGGACTACAGGCACCCGCCACCTCGCCGGGCTAATTTTTTTTGTATTTTTAGTAGAGACAGGGTTCCACCATGTTAGCCAGGATGCTCTCGATCTCCTGACCTTGTGATCTGCCCGTCTCGGCCTCCCAAAGTGTTGAGATTACAGGCATGAGCCACCGCACCCAGCCAAGGGAAAGAGTTAAGGTCTGAGGGTAGGGGGTGGAGAAGGTCGCAACTGACTGAAAAACAGCGGGAGGGAATTCTCTGGGCTGACGGTGATACTGCACAAACCCCCATCAAGGCTTATGTCTCTGTCAAAACTGAAGCGGTGGGCCGGGCACATCTGAGTGGTGACAACAGTCAGATGACACACTTAAAATAAGTACATTTCACTAAATGTAGGTTTTACCTTTAAATGAAAAGAAAAAAAGGAACCCCAACAAAATATTGGACTGCGGTACTGAGGACTATCATTTACATACTCAGTGCTGAATGAATAAAAACGAGCCGCTGGGGCCAAAGCAGGGAGAGGAGCTTTGTCACAAAGATCATGGATCCCACCTAGGACCGGCTGCACACATGGGGCAGCCCCGGGCATCGGCAGAGCCGGTGGAAGCCGGGGATGAGATCACACTCCCTACTTCTACCAGCCACAGAGTCTGGGGCTCTCTTCCTCGTCTCATTTCATATTCCTCAGGTTTTTCCTCTCATTTTGAAAGATGAAGTCAACACACAAACAATTTTAACTTCACATAATAAAAATAGCCACTAACTAATGTCACCTTTGTCAAATTATACTTAACCTCTCTGTGTCTGTTTTCTCACTGCTAAAACGGGGACAAAAATATAACCTAACTCATGGAGCTGTTATGAGCATTAAACAAAATACATGCGACACCCTCAGAGCAGCCTCCTGCACCTGGGCAACACTGACACGCCCCCACTGCATCCCCCCGAGCCTGCTGCCCCTCATTGCACACACTTGGGGAACACTGAAACGTCCCCCACTGCATCCCCCTGAGCCCGCTGCCCCTCACCACACACACCTGGGAACAATGACAAGCCCCCACCACATCCCCCTGAGCCCGCTGCCCCTCACCGCACACACCTGGGAACAATGACATGCCTCCACTACAAGGCTCCCCAAGTCTGCTGCCCATCACTGCACGCATCTGGAAACACTGACACGCCCCCACGCATCGCTCCTCCCTGTAGCCTGCTGCTCCTCACCTCCTATCTTTATTAGCAATTGTAAAAGGAAAAGTAACATTGATAAATTACCCTCCTCAATACAATATTAATGGTATGCTAGTTTAAAAGGCTTACACCTAGTTAAACAACCCACACATATAAGTGCTTTGAGAAATGACACACTGCACGACGTGTGGCACAGTATTAACTCTAAGCAGACTGTGGAAAGTTCAGAATCTACACTGTCATTCCTAGACCAGCCACTAAAATCAGGCAATGAAAGAAGCCAACAGATAAAATGGAATTCCATGATTCTGCTTAAATGAAGTTTTATAACAGGCGAAACTGACCAGTGGTGGAAAAGAAACAGAATCGAGGAAAAGAATAGAAAAAACGCCCGGGAGTCGGGGTGCGGAGAAGGTGGGAACTGACTGGAAAACGGCATGAGTTCTCACATATGAAAGATCCTCTCCCAGAAGCCTGGAGTCAGGAGAATCTCCCAGAGGCGGCATGCGAGTTCTGTGAGGATCTACTTGTATCCGGGTCGAGTTTACGTACCACACAGTGCTTCCCACACAACCCCAATACTCCATGCTTTCAAAGTATCTCATTAATTTTACTAATCTTTTTTCTTTTTTTTTTCTGAGACAGAGTCTCACTGTTGCCCAGGTTGAAGTGCAGTGGCTCGATCTTGGCTCACTGCAACCTCTGCCTCCCAGGTTCAAACGATTCTCCCGCCTCAGCCTCCCAAGTAGCTGGGATTACAGGCACACGCCACCACACCCGGCTAAATTTTGTATTTTTAGTAGAGATGGGGTTTCACCACATTGGTCAGGCTGGACTCAAACTCCTGACCTTGTGATCTGCCTGCCTCGGCCTCCCAAAGTGCTGGGATTACAGACATGAGCTATCGCGCCAGGCCAATTTTACTAATTTTACTATAACTAGGTTGTTAGCATTATTCTCAAGCTTTTAAATTTTATTAAAATGTCCAAAATAGAGTAGGGCTGAGGGTTGTTCCTCTTCCCCATACATTAAATCTCTTCCTATTTCAAACAGTTTAATCTTTTTTCAATTCTAGACTATAATACTTCTAAAAACTAGTTCCTATATATACATGTTTTAATTAGAGTCAGGATAGGCCGAGCACAGTACTTCACCACCTGTAATCCCAGCACTTTGGGAGGCCGACGCGGGCGGATCATGAGGTCAGGAGATCAAGATCATCCTGGCTAACATGGTGAAACCTCGTCTCTACTAAAAATACAAAAAACTAGCCGAGCGAGGTGGCGGACACCTGTAGTCCCAGCTACTCAGGAGGCTGAGGCGGGAGAATGGCGGGAACCCAGGAGGCGGAAGCTTGCAGTGAGCCGAGATCGCACCAATGCACTCCAGCCCGGGTGACAGAGTGAGGCACTGTCTCAAAAATAAATAAATAAATAAGAAAGTAGAATACCGATGTTAAAGTTCAAGTTACACTTCACTAGAATCTACAGCTACATAACATATAAGTAGTCGTCATTGGATAAAGGCCAAAATTAAAATATAAAAAGTACGAGTTGGTAACAGGAGTTACTACTGTGGCCACTGAAAAGAAAAACCCGAAGGGAAAAAAGCACTTGTACTACAGAGACTTTTCATCCACCCAACACCTCCTGCCCCTGGGTTTAACGAATGCTCCACAGGTGAGCCCCTGGTAGGTGGTAGGAACTGCTAGGTTCTAGTGATTTAAAAAGGCAGTCTCTGTCAAAGTCAAAGTCTTGGGGGCAGAAACAGAACACAGCACATAAGGTCTAGGATAAGGATGCAACAACAAAATGACTGGTATCGATGAACCAATAATGGGAATGGGGGTATGCGGTGTCCAGTCTGAGAGAACAGCCTCTCCCAGGGCGTGGGACAGAGAAAGCACAGTGAGGAGGAACTGCGCCCACAGACAGAGGTGTGTACGGACAGGTAGGGGACAGATCACAAAGGCCATGGCACATCATGCTAAGACCTGTAAGCCAGAAATGAGGCTCCTGCATGCTTTTGACCAGGACCATTCCAGTGACACAAGGGAACTGATGTTAGAGGCTAAGAGGGGGCCAGTGAGACCAGAGGGGGTTCTGGAGGCAGACCCAGGCCAGGGAGACCAAAAAGGGTTACCAGAAGGCAGACCCAGGCCAGGAGACTAGAATGTTAATGAGGCTAGACCTAAGTCAAGGTCAGAGTTAGGCACATCAGTGTTATTTCTAAAAAGAGTTAAGGTACCAATGCTTCTGAACTATTCAATTAGAAAACAAAATGGAGCAGCTATGAAGTTGTTTCTTGTAGACGTTAAACACTGACATCAGCTGACTTGCATTCTAATACAGATTTCTGATCGGAAGCAAAGTGGAGTTAGGTTAGGCTGGGGCCATGCTGGTTTCCTGAAGACTATTCTAATCTACGTCCTGCTTCCCTGGCATCCTGCCGCAAATCTAAGCCTGCGCCCAGAGAAGTGTGCCATATATGTGACCACCATGGCAAGTGTGGTAGGGAGAGAAACGGGGGAGAAAGGGGAAGTGGGAGGAGAAAGGAAGGAGAGGAAGAAAGGAAAGTAGGGGGGAAAGAAAGGGAGATTCTGAGGGAACACTGAATCGGGGCTGTAATGGTGTCACTGGAGACAAATCTAAAGATACTTAGGACTTGTTCATAAACCAGCTGGAGGGGATAAAAAAAGGGCATCTCTATGGCAGGCCTGGGCCTCTGGCTAGAGGGAATTAGAAGGGAAGGACAGAGCAGGTCAGGGTTGGTGTCTTGGTCTGTTTTGTGTTCCTGTAACAGAATACCACAGAGTCGGTAATTTATAAAGAAAAGAAGGGTATTTCTTACAGTTCTGGAGGCTGAAAGTCCAACAGCAAGAGCCTGCATCTGCTGAGGGCCTTCCTGCTGGGACATCCCATGGTGGAAGGCAGAAGAGGGAAGGGTGACAGAGCCAGGGAACAAGCCAGCAAGAGGAGCCCCACACCGGCCTTTACAAAAGCACTCTCAGGTGACAAGGATATTACCTCACTGTAATGGCAGAGGCAGAGCCCTCGTGACCTACCCATGTCCCAACACTGCTGCACTGGGGATTAAGTTTCCGAGATGCAAACTTTGGGGGAAACACTGGAACCATGGCAGGCAGGAAGAGAGAAACCTGCCTTTGCACACACTGAGCTACTGGGAACTTTCACTGGAAGCTGGAAGTCTGGTTGAGCCTTTAGGTTTTTGGGATTCATCAGTGAGACTGGCAAAACCACAGCTGAAAAGGTCACGAATTATAAAGCAAAAAGAAAGAAGAAAAAGGAGAGAAGTCTGAGGAATAACATCATCAAAAGTGCAGAAAAGCAGAGGAGAAACTGAAAACAGATATCCAGAGAAGACGAAAACCAGCAGTGCCAGAACTGGCGGAGGCAGCGCAGATCCCAGCCGGCCGGCACACCCAGGCTGCAGAAGCCACCATCCGGGGGAGGTGCCTCACAGCCATATTTATTTCAAACAAATCCCAAAAAAACCTTTCCCGGGGATTCCTCTGTGTAGGAAAACCACAAAACGAAGGAGAGGTAAGAAACATAACCGAGAGTATCCAATGAACCTGGCCAACATGAGGTCATCTGGATGGAGACGTCCATGGAGTAGAACGCAGGGTCCAGAAGTGAACCAAATAGATGTGGGAGTATACGACAGAGACAGCTCCGATCTCGGAGAGCAGAGACTATTTAACAGATGGCACTGGGACAAATGGGCTGTCATCTGGAAAATATAAAACTAACTTTGTACCTTATACCAAATCAATTCCAGATGGATCCGTTTGGTATAAAAAGAGAATGACACAAGTTCCACAGGCGACACTGCAGGGGACTGTCTTTAGAATGTACGGGGCGTCATGTGCATTATGTACGCACAATACATGCATATGTATAATATGTATGATGAGAAATGCATTATACATTATGCATTATGACACAAAAGCCAGAAGCCATACCAAAAAGGACTGATAAATGTGCCATTTAAAAAAAAAGAAGAGAAAATAACTGCATGGCAAAGTCAAAACACAAGATTAAAAACCCAGAAAACAAATACATGCAATTCCTACTAAAGATGATTTCCTTGAAACTTACGGAGTTTCTAAAAACTAACAACCCAGACAGGCGTGATGGCTCACACCTGTAATCCCAGCACTTTGGGAGGCCGAGGTGGGTGGATCCCTTAAGGTCAGGAGCTTGAGACCAGACTGGTCAACACGGTGAAACCCCAGCTCTACTAAAAACACACACACACACACACACACACACACACAAATTAGCCAGGCTCAGTGGCACAAGCCTGTAATACCAGCTACTTGGGTGGCTGAGGCAGGAGAATTGCTTGAACCCAGGAGGCAAAGGTTGCAGTGAATCGAGATCACACCAGTGCACTCCAGCCTGGGTGATAGAGGGAGACTCTGTCTCAAATAAAGTAAAAATTAAAAAAAGAAAAGACCAACAACCCAACAGAGGTGAGCAAAGGAGACAAACAGCTCACCAAAAATCAATGAAATAGTTTACTTGAAACAATATTGAACCTCACTCCTAAGATAAAACTACACCACACCAGGGTAAGTCTCCACCTAACAGAATGGCTGCGACCAGCAAGTGGCTAACTCACTGGGCTCGTTAAAGGTTAGAGAAACAGGCCTTGTATATGGCTGTGGGAATTCTAAAAGCAGATCTTGGCAACAGGTAAAATAAATGCAAAAGCACAGACCATTTGACCCAACTCCACCTGTGCATTTCTACTCCACAGGCAGAGTTACCTGACTGCGACAGGTGCCATCTGTCGTCTGTAACATGTGGGTGACATGTACGTAACATGTAAATGACACTGAACTGGTTGGTAATACGATGGAACAAAATGTTATCAATAGGGCCTGATTAAATAACACATTCGTGCCATGAACAAGCTCTTTATGGACTGACAGAGAAGCCTCATCTGGAAAGACTGCCAAGAGAAGACCAGGAGGCACCTGTGTGTGCAGTGGGACATCAGGTATCTACTTGTAAATACATATGGTTTCTCTGGAAGGTTCTACGAGGAAGTGTGCTATCTGCAAAGAGGGGAACTGGATGGCTGGGAGGAGGGTAAGAAACATGTTTTTTACTCGTGAAATAAAAGTTATCAACACCCAGGGAAAGGAGAACCTTGCCTGACCCTTAAAACATCCTGGATGCCCTTCCCTGCCATCTGTGGGAGAAGGGACTTTCCATGCAGCTGCCTCTGGCACTTTTCCACTTCTTACCTCTGGTTACATTACCTATTTAAAATTTTTCTTCACTGAAGAGATTGCTGAATACTCTTCCGTAAAAATTGTTTTTGTCAAAGAGGTTCAAGGCAAAAGGCAGGTCACAGGAGGCTGAGGAATAACTGAAGGTGAGGAACTAGAGACAGCAGAATCGACTTCAAGAAGCGTGGCTGTTACAGCATGATGAACAGCGTATATGTAAGATCCTACGTGTATCTAAGCATGTGTATGGTGTCTTGAAAGAAAGTGTGAACATATATGTGAGAAACATGTCTGGAAAGACACACATCAACCTATTCTCGTGGACCAGCGCCAGCCAGCGGGACGGAAGGCCTTTTCTGCTGGCTGCTCAGGGAGGCCTCGGTGGTGAAGCCACCAAGAGAAGAGGGGCTGGTGGAGATGAGTGGTGTCAGAGCTGGGGTTTTGTTGGCTGGTAGAGGTGAGTGGTGTTAAAGGTGGGGTTTTGCTGAAAATAAATCAGAGAACCATTATGGTTCTGTTTATGGGTTGGGTGGGAAAATACTAGAGGTCAAAGACTGGATTGAAGGAGGGAGACAGAAATTACAACATTCAAATGCTGATCTACCAGTGACCCTGAGGAAACAGAGGGGTGTGGCCAAACTGTCAGTGAGGGACCAGCCTTACACAGAAAGGAAACACAGAGAAACTAAGGAGGCATCCAGGCCCAGATAACACATTTCAAGGGTGAGTGATTTTTCTGTGAGCCTGCAAAGCACCTGCCCCACTGGCAAGCTGCGTAGTGAATGGCAGGCGGGGGTCCACAGTGCCCCTCTTTGAGGGTGAGCGGCCGGGGCCAGGGCTTTGTGGCCAGCACGTGAAGTCCTGTCCTGCTTAATCATGCCCTGATCAGACATGACACACAGCTGCTGGAAGAGCAATTATTTGAAAGATACTCTGTCTTGCTTCTGTCTTCTCACTTTAAGTAGCTTTGGGTCTTTTAACCCAGAACAAAACAGAAAGTGCTAAGAATTAACCTATTTTGTTAGTTCTGGATGATCTCTTTTTACCTTTGACAGGAAATATTTCTACAATGTATCAGGTCTCTCTACAATAAAAACATCTACAGAGACTGGAGAAAAAAAAATTACCTTGCTAAAACTAATTTCTAAACTGCATATGTCAGACTAAAGTCTAAAACCAAAAGCCCTTCAATAATGTACCCTAATAAGGTAACTTGCAGCAACAGTTCTTAAACTAATAAGATAACTACTGTTCCAACCGGCAGTTTTTCAGGAAAAAAAAAAAAAAAAGAAGGATCTTTTTCTAAAACCTAATGCCTCTAAGGTGGGGGGCGGGAGAGAATACTAAAGTAGAAATTTTTCCTAGCATAACAAAAATTTCTTTGTCATCAATTCAACAAACAAAAATGCCCCAGCGCAAGTACCTCTTACTATTCTATTCTACTAGCCGGACTCTAGACTTTTAAGACTCGTGTAGATTTGTTGGAAAAGTATGTTAATCCAAAAGGTAAATGAAGTTTTACAGGACTAAAGAGAAAATGGGTAAACTAAAGCCTAAGTAAACGGTAAGCTTCACCTGCAGCAACAAGACTAACGTAGATGCTTATCTCCAATTATCTTCTCACTTGAACAAACAATACCATCATATTACTCATCATACCCAAATATGACACAGAATTTCCAGTTCCTACAACTATGCTCAGAACACAGTACAAAACAGCAAAACTCAAATGTGTGTTCAACTAAATGAGGCAAATGTGAACTAGCTCATGTCAAAGTAAATGGCCTTCATTTAATGTGAGGGCAAAGGACAGTAATTACAGTACCACATAATCCAAGCCATTACACAGTAGATGGCAGTGCTACTGCAGCTCCATCATGGCATCAACAGAAACACTACCACCAAGAAAGCAATCAGGACTGCATCCCGGCATGGTCATGCACTGCATAATGATGCTTCCATCACTGACAGACTGCACAGACCGGGATCCTCTAAGATTCTTTTTTTTTTTTTTTTTTTGAGACGGAGTCTGGCTCTGTCGCCCAGGCTGGAGTGCAGTGGCCGGATCTCGGCTCACTGCAAGCTCCACCTCCTGGGCTTACGCCATTCTCCTGCCTCAGCCTCCCAAGTAGCTGGGACTACAGGTGCCCGCCACCTCGCCCGGCTAGTTTTTTGTATTTTTTAGTAGAGACGGGGTTTCACCGTGTTAGCCAGGATGGTCTCGATCTCCTGACTTCGTGATCCGCCCGTCTCGGCCTCCCAAAGTGCTGGGATTACAAGGCTTGAGCCACCGCGCCCGACCCCTCTAAGATTCTAACACTGCATTTTTACTGTACCTATTCTGTTCTGACAGACTGCATGGACCGGGGTCCTCTAAGATTCTAACACTGCATTTTTACTGTACCTATTCTGTTTAGATACACGAATACCATTGGGTTACAACTGCCTACAGTATTCAGTAGAGCAACACGCTGCACAGGTTTAGAGCCAAGGAGCAATAGGCTCTACACTGTGGCCTGGGGTGTAGCGGGTTCTGCCACCTAGGTTTGTGTAAGTGCACTCTGTGCTGCTCACACGACAAGATCAGCTCAGGACGCTTTTCTCAGAACGTATCTGTGTCCTTAAGCAGCACATGACTGTATGTCTAGATTCCAGTGTCATGTACTGTACTGCACTATGAAACAGGACAGTATTTTAGACCTGTAACAGCTGGCCAAAAAAATAAAAAAAGATCCACTATGTGTTAGGATATTATCTCCTATAATGTAATAAAACAAGCAATGTATACAAAGACAGCCAGAAGACTTAGTTCACAGACAAGTTCATAGACCAGGCAGTTTCCAGCTGCCCAGGAGAACAAGTGTTAAAGATGGAGACAAAACAGTGCTTTTAGGTCACAGTGATTCCTTTAACCATTAGTGACAACAGCTGCTCCAGAGAGAGTCCGTTCTTATGGAATGCTAGATGACTCTTGGCTGCAACAGGCCCAGAGTTTAGGGCTGAAGGAGAAACCAAAAGAAGCCACTTACACTTTGTCTGATAACCAAAGGATGAACTATCCCACATTTCACCTGTGAACTGCAATGATTTTCAACAGCTTATGAAAAGCAATAAGGCAAAAGCTGTTGCTGATCTTTGGACAGAGATTTTCAGCAGGTTTATTCACAGTATTTGTGTCCATCTGAAGTTTCTACAGTGCTTATTCTCGGACACTCACAATGCAAGCCACAGAGAGTTCCAGTACTGTTCCACAGCGCATAATCCTAAAGGAAGATCACCACCCCACCACACCCCTGCACCAAAAACTTTAAAAACATCATTTTAGTACCTTCTCAAAAAAATCAGCCCCATGAAGCAGTTCATTATCCACACCCTGAGGACGCTTGAAACACAAAGGGCAGGGCCCTCACAGCTGCAGCTCAGGCGGGGCCCCACCCCTGCCCACCAGGCCCTGCTCCCCCATACCTGTTGCTGACCAAATACACCAGTCTGGAGGCTCTGTACCGACAGCAGTGTTCCCTGCCACCTCCAACTGCAGCTCCCCAGACTAGCTGAGGCCACACCTACACAGCTCTCCACACGGCACCTAGCAATCCACCAGGTAGAACAGGAGCCCTCAGACAGCCCTGCACAGACACGTGCACCAGTGGTCCACAGAGGATGCGCTAAGTGTCAGGTACAGTGCATGGGAGTGAAGACAAAGAGCCTATTAACCATAAAGAAAAAGGTCTACAAGCAAACACGTGAAGCAACCCCAAGTTCCACCCGCTGAGGAACGCGTGAGCACAGCTTGGCCTCTTCACACAGGGGAACGCCACTCGGCGGTGAAAGAGGAGGAAGTGCTGACACACCCACAGCACGGAGGGGTCCTGAGATCATGACACCCAGTGAAGGCAGCCAGTCACAAAGAGCCACACGGTGTGTGTTCCCCTTACATGCAACATCCAAAAAAGACACCCACAGAGACAAAAAGGGGTGGTCAAGGGTTGGAGGGCAGAGGGAATGGGGAGTGACTAATAGACACTGGGTTTCTTTTTGGGGTGATGGAAATGTTCAGAGGCAGTGGTCGTACTTGCACAGCTATATGACTATACTAAAATCCACTGACTTCTACACTTTAAGGGGGTTAACTGTATACAGTATATGAATTCTCTTTCAATAAGGCTGTTATTTTCAAAACAAGAAAAAGCATGTGCATATACCACAGCATATTAATTATCACTGACACAAAGAAAAAACTGCAAAGGATTTATTTTAACTATTTCCAAAACTATGGTCTTTTATTTACGTAAAACAGACATTAGAAAGTCTAAGCCAACTATCCGCCACAGTTGGCACCCTGGAACAGGCGACTGCAGGAGCAGCAAGCAGCAGCATTACCGGTCACTAAGCAGAGTACAACTAATTCAGCCTACCATCAGTGTGGCTACTGGGAGTATTTTTCTTTCTGAAAGTAAAATACAGGTATGTCTACTTTACACTCCCCACACTTTTACACCTCTAGAAGTCCTCAGAATAGTAAGAATTTTTAAATAAAAATACAGGGTTTGGACAAGGAATTGCAAATAATGACTTTCGGATAATACAGTGAAAATAAACTTAAAAAAACTTTTTTGAGACAGGGTCTCACTCTGTCACCCAGGTTGGAGTGCAGTGGCATGATCATACCTCACCTACAGCCTCGACCTCCTGGGATCTGGTAATCCTCCCACCTTGGCCTCCCAAGTAGCAGGGACTACAAGTGTGCGCCACCACTCCTGGCTAATTTTTGTATTTTTTGTAGAGACAGGGTTTTGCTGAGTTGCCCAGGCTGGTGTTGAACTCCTGCGCTCAAGCAATCTACCAACCTTGGCCTCCCAAACTTCTGGGACTATAGGCGTAAGCCACCTCGCCAGGCCAAGAAATTAAAATTCAAATTAGATAAAAAAAATTTAAAAAGCAATTGACATCTGTATCTCTAAAAGAAAAATACAAAGTCTCTAAATTGGGAGAGTTCAAAACAAAATACAACAGCTTACAAAAGAATGCAGACAGCTTTAACAGGGCTGCTTTTTCAGGATTATCCCAAACGTTAGATTTAGAAACTAAGAAGGCAAAATACTTAAATGCTAGATTTCATCTAAGTTGCCTGCTCCAAGCAACAAAGAGTTCATCAGCATCAGTCTTACCTTTGAGGCAGCAACAGAAACTAAAGTTAAATGAATGGGGCTGAAATTAGCTTAGCAGTGACACTGGGGATGTAGGGAAAACTAGAAACCATAGTTGTTTTGAAATACGGAAATGACAACCCAAGGTTACTCCTTATAATAATCCTCTCATTAAGGGTCACAGAATTTTCCAGTTTTCCAAAGATGAAACAAAAAAATTGTCAGCTCTAAGTAACTATTCAAAAACCAATTTAGAACACATAAACATTCATGGCCAAGATGTAAATAATTGCATCTATAAAACATGCCTTGAAGTTAGCATACCTCTATAAAAATGAATGTTAAAAGCCAGAGAGGCCATAAATACGGAGAAAGCAGCATTTGCTGCACCTCTGCCGGAAGCTCACATGTTACCTATGTAATCCTCAAAACAAGCCTGTGAGGTAGGTTACATCGCTTCCGCTGCAACGGGGACACCCTGAGAGGCAGAAGGATCCTGGCCAAGGTTGCACGGCTGGTAAATTCAGTGCCCGTGGCCTTGGGGTTGGTTGGGGGGGTGGTGTGCAGGGGTGAGCTGAGAGGAATAGATTAGCCCCTTCATCTCATCAAAAGGGTATCTGCTTGACAGAAAGTCTCTCCTATAAGATATTTTTGTTCTAGATTTAGCTCCCTGCCCAACCAAAGTAATAATCACCACTGTCTGCATAAAGTGATGCACCGGTGCTCACACAGTAAGAATCCCCTTAAAGAGCTGATGTTACCGTAGCAACAGCCATAGAAATTATTAGTGGGTGGACTCTACACAAAGGAGTAACAGCACATGAAAACTGACCATAAATGAGTGGGATTCCATGAATAGGCGACAATTTGCCGGCATGTCAAGGCTTACACAGATTACTAGAAACAACTACATTTCCTAGGACTCTCTGCGCAGCACACAGCCTGGAATCTAGGGTGAGAGCTGAACTTAAAAACTATAGTCTTGGAGATAAACGTCACACACAAAAAATCAATTAAAAAACCCAATGTACCACAACTACTTCTTAGAAAAAGACATTAAAAAGGAAAAGCCACCATCTAGGATTGAAAGACAGCTTTAAAAACACACACAAAGAAACCTAGCAAACCAGACGGTGTTCTCAGCCACTCATAAAAGCAAAGTCTTATCAAAGTTTTAACTTCAAATAGCTTAAAGACACTGCAAAGAGGCACTCAGCAGGACTGGTCCTGACTGCAACCTATTCCCTTCCAAAAAAAAAAAAAAAATCTGTTTGTAATCTAAATACACATCACACCAGGTCAAAGTAATCTCTTCCGGCAGCAAAATTTTGGCACTGGATTGCAGGGGGCTGTTAAAAATAGCTTGAGCCCCAAACACTTTGCGTTTTCAGTTCTGAAACACTTAGACAAAAGTTCACATCGCTAAGTGGATGGCCAGGATGCCCTTCCGGTTCAATGTGGAGACCGCAGATCTTTAACTTAACCTAACGTTTCTTAAGGCACCGGTGTCCTCCCACTCAAAGTCGGCCTGGGTTTTGTTTCTAAGGGTCGCCAATAGGTTTCACCGGCATTTAAAGCTCTGAGAGTTTTTCTCTGTCTGTTACAGGTAGCCTGGCTCTTAAAAACGATCACACACAACGCTTACAGGCATGTGCACATTCATAAATACACACACGTGTGCACACATACATGCCCACATGCGACACACGCGTACATCATATAGCATGCACGTGTCCATAAATGAACTCACACGGACAGCCACGTCCCGCGCCCAGGCCCCCAGCGACACAGGCCCCAAGCGGGGCCCCAAACACCTGTGTGGAGGGAGCGGCTCAGCGAAGCTCAGCGCCTTGCAATGTTCACCTCACCGGCGGCTTCTGGCATGGCCATGGCTCCTTCCCTTTCTGGTAATAAACACCAGATTTGGGGAAACCAAGGCGCCGCAATCTGTTATCTGTCACCCAAGGGCCGCATTAAGGGGACAAAGGCCTTATCGCGTTTGCAGCCGGCTAAGTGAAAGGAGGGCACCCGGGACTGTGAGTTTTGACCGCGGACGTCTCCCGCACCGCTCCCGCGGATGCTCGGACCCAGGGCCCCTGCAAGGGCTCCTGCCCAAGGGGCGCGAGGCGTAGGTCTGGAGGCTTTGGAGCACGCAGAGGGGACTGAGGGTGTGGGTTCAGGGCCGCGGTGTGGTCTTGGGGCTTGAAGTGCAGACTTAGGGTGCGGAGTGGGAGCTTAGGACGTGGGCTTGGGACACGAGATGGGGACTTGAGGTGTACGGTGGAAGCTTTGAGAGGTGGGGCACACATTTGGGGTGCGGGGTAGAAGCTAGGGATGGGGCTTGGAACACGGGTTGGGGGCTCGTGGTGCAGGCTGGAGGCCTGGGTAGGGCTCTCGATGCAAGTTGGAGGCGTGGGGGGGAGGTCGCAGTGCAGGCTTGGAGGCCTGGGTGGGGGACTCGCGGTGCAGGCTGGAGGCTTGGCGTGTAGAGTTGGGGGCGCAGAGTTGGGTACAGGGCAGAGCTCGGGGCGGGCACGCACCTTGTGACAGGCCGGGCAGGTGGGCAGCGCGCCGCCCGGCCCGGGCGCGCCCTTGCCGCCGTGGCCCCCGCCGCCGTTCAGGCTGCTCTGGATCTGCGTAAGCTCCTGGCGCAGCACCTGCTTCTGGTGGAAGCTGAAGGCCGGGTGGTTGGAGGCCATGGTGAACAGCAGCAGGAACTCATCGCCCGTGCGGCCCTCGTTGAGCTGCAACCCGTAGTTGTGGATGATGGAGTCGATGTGCGTGAGCGTGCGGTAGAGCACGCCCGCCGCCTCGCGCTGCTCCGAGCCCAGCAGCGCCAGCGACACCAGCAGCTTGCTGCGCACCACCTCGTCCGTCAGGTTGGTGAGGCTGCCTAGGTCGGCCGGGTTGTTGGCCTTGATCTCCGAGTCGCGCAGCGAGTGGTAGTCCTTGCGGGCCAGGTCCTCCAGACACGAGCCGAGGAAGCGCAGCTCGAGCGGGATGCACAGGTCCAGCAGGCCGCACAAGAACTCCACGCGCTGCGGCGACGGCAGCTCCGAGAACCAGCGGTACACGCCGTCCCTCTGCAGCGGGCAGCGCTTCTCCACCA
>NC_045450.1:72159397-72168615 GCF_002776525.5 Piliocolobus tephrosceles
GCCGGGGGCGGCGAGCGGCCTCGGGCCCCCCGCTCACGGGGAGGCGCCTTCCCCGCGCCCGTGCCCAGCGGCGGCCGGTGCGCGGCGGCGGCGGCGGCTGCTCCTCGTCGTCGTCGTCGTCGCCCGGGAGGCGGCCGCCCCCATCTCCCCCCGCGCCGCAGGGTCTGTCACTGCGGGCCGCCCCCCGACGGAGCCGCCCCGGCCATGCCGTCGCCGCCGCCCGCGCCTCCGCCCAGGCCGGCCGTTACCCCGGGCCGCGGGCGCGGCGTCGCCGCCTGGAGAGCGCTGGGGGCCGCTGCCGCGGAACGGGCGCTGGCGGGGGAGGGACGCCTGGCGGGCGGCGCGGAGGGATCCGGCCGGGACTTGCCGGCCTTGCTGCTCCCGTGCGGCGGACGGATCCGGGCCCGAGCGCGGCGGCGGCGGCAGCGGCGGCAGCAGCGGAGGCGCCGTCAGAGGAGCGGAGGGATCGTCGCGCTCGCGGCTGACGGGCGGCCGGGACCAGCAGAAGTGGGCGGGGTGGCCGCCTCTCGCGACAGCCCGGGCAGGCCGGGCCCGCCTCCCCCCGCTGATTGGCTCAGACGGCCCGTTCTCGGCCCGTGATTGTGCCTGGACCCCAATCCCATTCGCCCGTGCCGCGGCCACGCCTCTCCGGGGGTTGTCGATCATGTTAGAGCCACCGCCTCCCGTCCCTCGGCGGCCGTCAGGACGCGATTGGTCCGCGGAGATCGGAGAGGTGGAAAACCCGGGCTGGATTTCTGGTTGCTTTTGTTCCCGCAAATTTGCGTGGAGCATTGTTTTTGGGCGAAAACGGGGTGTTCGGCCTTCTTGCTTTATTCCTGAGCGGTGTCAAAGGGAGGTAGTGGGTATCTTCGAGAAATGGCCGCCGCGGGGTCCGGACCCCCGGGTTTCAATCCCGGGTCGGCCACTGCTAAGCTGTGTGACCTTGGACGAGTCACTTGGCCTCTCTGAGCCCCAGGCGGCTCCCCGGGAAAATGAGGGTAATAATAACCGCCCCCGAGGGCTTGTGCGAAAGTGATGCGCTCACAGAGGGCCGGCACCGGCACTTTTGAGGCGGCTGACTTGCCCTGGGGGTGTGGTGGGAGATGCAAGGTTTCTCTAAAAGCCTCGTCCGAATGGAGCCTTTAAATCCGCCTTCTTTCCGCGGCTACTTCCCCAGCTCGCCAAACCGAGAAAATGCAAACACAGGGGCGGGGGCAAGGGAGCTGACCTGGCTGGAAGTAAACAGAAACGCCACCCTCCCCTGGCACTTGCATTGGCACCGGATTGCAAGTGGGGGAAGGGCCGGTGCACCCAACCACCTTTAAATCCCACCACTCTCAGTCAAAGAAGGAGAGCCGCGGGGGCTGGACGCTCATTCCTCCCCTGCCCTTCCCCGAGAGCGCTGCTTTGAATGTCTGTGGATCTAGAACGGGGTCTGTTCATTCATGGGTTCCAGGTCCCAAGCGACCGGGGGCAGCTGAGAGCAGAGCTGGCGCCCTCCCTACCCCGTGGAGCTCACACTCTGGTTCTGGGCAGTGCACAATAGAGATTGGTTGAATCAATGAATGAACTTTTTCAGGATATGGTCCAAGGTGCTGAAAATTTCTTAACAAAACACTTCAGCCGAATCTGGCACACCTGTGGTCCCAGCTGCTGGGTAGACCGAGGCAGGAGGATCGCTTGAGGCCAAGAGTTCAAGGCCAACCTGGGCAACATAATGAGACCCCCCCCCCCCCCCCCCCCCCCAGTCTCTCCAAAACAAACAAACCCTACATTCTCCAGTCAGGTCTTCAAAGATGAGCAGACATTGCAGAGAGGCACGGTTGGGAACAAAAGTTTGCTCTCCACTCCCCCAGCCTCCTCCACACCTTGGACACATTTCCCTGGAGCCACCCCAGTGTTCTTGGTCAGTGTAGGAAGAAGCAAAAATCTAAATGGAGTCAGGATGGCTTCCCACATGGGGACAAGGGCAAGGCTGGGGACAGTTGGATCTCCTCATCTTACTTCCCAGGTCTAGGCTGATTTCTATTAATAATTAAATTAATCATTGTTCTCCTGGACCTCACTTCTTAATGTGATTCCAGGGAACTGGCCACATTCCAAAATCCATAATCTGAGGTAGTGAAAGAACATGAACATCAAGACAGTTTGGGCTCAGAGGCTCACATCTGTAATCCCAGTACTTTGGGATGCCAAAGAGGCTAAATCCCTTGAGCCCAGGGGTTTGAGACCAGCCTGGGCAACATGGCGAAACCCCATCTCTATAAAAAATACAAAAATTAGCCGGGTGTGGTGGCAGGTGCCTGTAGTCCCAGTTACTTGGGAGACTGCAGTGGAAGAATTGCCTGAGCCCAGGAAAAGGAGGTTGCAGTGAGTAGTGATCCCACCACTGCACTCCAGCCTGGGTGACAGGGTAAGACTCTGTCTCAGAAAAAAAAGAAAAGATAGTTCAATACCTTCATTTCTTATTGATTAAAGCAAGCTCCTGGGAGAAGGATCTTGGAACCTTATCAGTGCTGGGGGTGGAGGTGGGGCTTATTCAATCCAGCTTGAGCTGACTGTAAAACCCCCAGGCTTTGGTATCAAGTGAGCTCCAGTCCCAGCTCTGGCTGACTGTGTGAACCTGGCTGTGCATTCAAAGGCCTCTGAGCCTCAGTTTCCTCATCTGTAGAAGGGAGCCAGGAACCCATCATCCTGGCTAGCAGTGGAAGTCAAAGGTGTTCATGGAAAGCCCTTGCTGGCTGGAACAAGGGAGGCCTGAGCTGTGGAAGTCCTTGGATCAAGGTCCTCCCCACTTCCCACTGCCTTTTTGGTCCTTCTTGTGTGCTCTTTGTGATTTAATGGCTTAGAAGGTTGAATCATGTCCCCTCAAAGTACATCTCCACCCCAAATCTCAGAATGTGACGTTATTTGGAAAAAGGGTCTTTGCAGATATAATTAAGGTAAGAGTCAAGATAAAATCATACTGAATTAGGGTGGGCCCTACATGCAATGAGACTGTCCTTGTAAACTACAGAAAAGAACACACAGAGACTTCAGGGGAAAGGAGACTATGTGCAAGCATGGCAGAGATTGGACTTGAGGAGTGCCTGGGCCTGCCAGAAGCTGCAAGAGACAGGAAGGACCCTCCCCTAGAGCCTCAGAGGGAACAGGGCCCTGCCCACACCTTAACTTTGGACTCCTGGCCTCCAGAACTATGAGAGGGTGAGTTGCTATTGTTTTCACCCCACCCCCCACCCCCACCCCCACCCCCACCCCTCCTGCACTCACACGTGTTGTGGTTATTTGTAGGGCAGCCAGGGAAACTGAAACAATGTAATTTCCCCCCAAATATCGGTGTGGCTCAACTCAATCCAGTTCACAGCAAATATGAAATCCCTGCCCTACAGGACCAGACCTCAGGAAGGCCTTGGGGGCCTCAGAGGCAAATGAGACCAGGTCTATCAACCATACAGAACTGACAACCTGGACTCCCCACTCTGAAGCAGGCAGGCTGCCTGAGGGAGGGGGCAGACGCTGACCTCCCAGGCCCGCCAGCATTCTCTGGGTCCTGGCCCCGAGATTCTGGTTTTCCACACTGGGCACCTAGTGTCTCCCCCTTCCCTGACTCTGCCCGTGCACAAGGTGACCCCGGCTGCAAGCGTGCCAGGAGCTTTTCTCCACCTCTGCCTCGACATCTGCCGCCTCTCCTCCTCTGGAGAGGCAGGCAGCTGAAGGACACCAGCCCCATGCCTTGCTGGAGAGGCTGAGATTGCTGGGGAGGAGGTTGGGAGAGGACTCAGGCTCAGGCTAGGTCGGGAGGATGGGCCCTGCCTCCTTGTGAGGGGGCCCAGCACCAGGGGGAGCCCACAGTCTAAGGTACTATTCAGCCAAATTGGTTATCACTGGGTGTATGAGGTCTGTGGTTGTGCAGGGTTGAAGGGCTGGATGTCATTTGCCTCTGAGGTCCCCAAGCCCTTCCTGAGGCCTGGTCTTATAGGGCAGGGATGGAATATTCGTTGCGAACTGAATTGCACTGAGAGCCACACTCATGTGTAGGGGAAATGCCATTGTATTGGTTTCCTGTGACTGCCCTACACATAACCACAAAGAGGCGCGGGGAGAAGTGGGGGCTGTCCCTTCCACAGGGCTGCAATCAAGCACAAATGACTCCAATAGTATTAATTTTGAGAGCGAGAGAGAGACTTGGAGTTCACCACAAATTCGCCAAACAAACAATTTACAAGGAGGACGTGACACACCTGGGGTTACTGCTTAGGTCTGAATTAGTGATACCGACTACAGCAGGTGACCAGGCCAAGCCCAGAAATGGGCCATGAGGATCCCAAGCACATGCGCTTCCCCCAGACTGCCACCATCTTGCTTTTCCTTCAGACCTAGGACCCCACGAGAGGAGGGATCTGGAGGCCAGGCCAGGGGCAGGACAACACAGAGGACTCAAAAGAAGACTCAGACTGGGACAGAGGCTCCTTAAGTGATGGGGGCTGGAAGTGCACGGAGAAGCCTGGCGTGGCAGGAAATTGTCTCTCCCTGGGGTGCTGCCAGGGTGTGTGCGGTCTCCAGCGGTGACGTGCACTTCCTTCCCTTGGCCTGAGTCCTGCTTTCCTGTGATTGAGGAGGTTTGGGACCCAGCACCCTGAGCGTGGAGGCCGTAAATCCAGTGAATCCCTAAACTTCCTGATAGGGTGCTGGCTCCAGGCCTTGGTTCCTGACAGCCTCGTGTCATTGCCAAAACCTCGTGGGGCTGTTTCTGATACTGCTATCAAAATTCCCATCATACAGATGCTGAATGGTCAAGGGCATCGCCTGGACCACACAATTAGTTCACGCTGGAATTGGATTCTGCCCTAAGTCAATTGCCCATAGACTCTGCCCCTCCCAGGAGGAAGCCACAAATGTGATATATTGTTTATTTGCTATTTTTGCAAAGGTGTCTGTTGCTTGCCAGCTTTTCCAGCCACGACTGCAGACAAAGTTCACCTAGAGTCATAAATGGGCAATCAGCCCCGAACAACATCCAGCCGCGGTTTCTGCACAGCGAGGCGTTTTTATCCATGGCAGACCTGCTTAGCCGGGTGTCTTTGGTGTGGGGCTAGATGCAGTATTTCCCCAGTGGGAATGACCTGGGATCTTATTTAAAGTGGATGGTCCTAGGCCTGGCCCCAAGTATGGAGTCAGGGTCCCTAGGGTAGGACCTTGCAGTCTGCATTCTTTTTTCTTTTTTTTTTTTCTGAGACAGAGTCTCACTCTCACCCAGGCTGGAATGCAGTGGCACAATCTCAGCTCACTGAAACCTCCACCTCCTGGGTTCAAGCTGTTCTCCTGCCTGGGTCTCCTGAGTAGCTGGTATTACAGGCACGCACCACCACACCTGGCTAATTTTCTATATTTTTAGTAAAGATGGGGTTTCATCATGTTGGCCAGGCAGGTCTCGAACTCCTGACCTCAAGCCATACACTGGCCTTGGCCTCCCAAAGTGCTGGGATTACAGGTGTGAGCCACTGTGCCCGGCCAGGAATCTGCATTTTTGCTAGTAACCCTGGTCATCTCAGTGCACAGCAAAGTTTGAAACCACTGTTGGGGTGTGGAGCTCTTGCTTCCAGACTTCCAGGGCCTATGGATTGAACAACAGCAACCACAGTAGTCATTAGAGTTTTCAGTCTGAACCACATGCCTGCCACGCAACAAGGGTTTCCTCCCGTTTTACAGCTGGGGGACCTGAGGCTTCATAAGGCTGTTATTGGCCTGAGGTAGCAGAGCTGATAGCTTCTGAGTTCTTAGCGTTAAGTTTTGCAGCCTTATTTCTGTTGTATATTTGTTTTTCATATTTCTGTGTTTCTTGCACTGCAATTGTGATATCCTCTGAAAGCCAAGGATGAACTCACTGCTGACCTTGGTTTTACTTGTTTGTTTTCACCTTTTCTTGTGAAAATGTGCAAACATACTCAAAAGTCAAAAGAATCATATGGTGATTTCTCATAGTCCCCTTTGGCCAGCTTCAGCAAAGATGACATTTTTCCACTCTTATTTCACCCATTTATCTCACCCCACCCCCAACATACACACATGTTCTTTCTGGAGTATTTTCAAGCAAATAGAGGATTTTAAAAAACATGTAAATGACTGTGTTGTTTTGTCTGATTATGACACAATACGTGTTCCTTATGAACAGCTTATACCTCGCTAAAGAAACAACATAAAAAGCCACAAATCATCTCACTTCCCAGTCATAACCAACTCTAAAAGATACTCTTCCAGACACTTTTGTATTCAAATATATTTATGCACACATACTTTCACAAAAAAATAGTATATGACACAAAAATAGGATGGCACTCCACATTTTGCAATCTATTTTTTTCACTTAACAATACATCCCAAATGTCTTTTCATATCCATGACTCTATTCGAAATCATGGCTCTTAAGGGCAGCACAAATCTTTGTTTGGATGTAGCATGATTTATTCAAAAAATCCCCTCTTGTTGAGCATTCAGGTTGTTTCTCTGCTGAGAGTTTCCAAAGGCAGTCCTGCTTACCCCGGACTTTTCAAGAGGCTGAAACCCGATCTGCCGCCTCTAGATCCTGTGTGGGATTCAGAGAAGTATCCAGAAGATGGAAGAACTGGAGAACCTCCCAATGCCATCTGAATCATCTTCACGTTACCATCACTGTTTTGTTTGAAATGAAGTCTCAAGACATGAGACACTCCCAGACTTAAGTGTGGGTTAAAAAAACATTCCAAAGGCATATAACATATTGTTTGGGTGATGAGGTGTGACTCTAAAAGCTCTGTTTTTGAACAAACATACCAGGGCTCACCCAAACCCAAAACTCTCCTTCAAAGTCGTCACTCTAGAAGGCAGTATTCTCATTGGGATAAAACTGTAATTGCTTGAAAATACGTCTGTGAATTCCTCTTTTAAAACTGTTTCAGGATCTGGTGTCAGTAACATTTGGACGTACTGCAGGCTGGAAAGCCTTCATGATTCAAGGTGGATTGATCTCTATAAATAGCCTGTGCCCACCAAATAAATTAGAAGCAACAGAATCTATGATATCTAGCTTGAGCTAAAACAGCTTTATTAAATTACAACGACATCTCAAAGTCTCTGGAAGGGTCGGAGAACTAGGTGGGGATGCCATTTTTTATATCTTGTTCAATAAGATGCCTGTTTTTGCCCTTTTTTCTATCAGGTTTTTGCTGTATGTTTCTCTTCATTTTTAAGAGTTTTTATTGGCCAAGTGCGGCAGTGCATGCCTGTAATCCCAGTACTTTGGGAGGCCAAGGTGGGCAGATCACCTGAGCCAGGAGTTCAAGACCAACCTGGCCAACATTGTGAAACCCCGTCCGTAATAAAAATACAAAAACTAGTTTGGTGTGGTGGCGGGCACCTGTAATTCCAGCTACTTGGAAGTTTGGGGCAGGAGAATTGCTTGAACCTGGGAAGCGGAGGTTGCAGTGAGCTGAGATCATGCCACTGCACCCTAGCCTGGGTGACAGAGCAAGACTTTGTCTCCAGTCTGGGTGAGAGAGCAAGACTTGGTCTCAACAAAACAAAACAAAACAAAAATAACAACAACAAAAACCAACTAACTAACTAACTAAATAAATAAATGCCTTTGAGGGCCAGGCAAAAAGTAAATGAGTCACACTGGATGATATAATAAAATAGGGGGTGGTGAGGCTTGTGGCCAGTCAGAGATTAAAACTGCTTTTTGTTTGTTTGGTTAAGAGACAGGGTCTTGCTCTGTGGCCCAGGATGGCATGCAGTGGTGTGATCATAGCTCACTGCAGCCTCGAATTCCTTGGCTCAAGAGATGCTCCCACCTCATCCTCCCTAGTAGCTGGGACCACAGGTATGTGCCACCACATTCAGCTAAGTTTTAAAATCTCTTGCTTTGTTGCCCAGGCTGGTGTCCAACTCCTGGGCTCAAACAATCCTCCTGCCTCAGCCTCCCAAAGTGCTGGGAACAGGTGTGAGCCGCTGCGTTGGGCCCTTTTTTGCTTTTTCTTTTTTTTTAAACACAGTTTCCTAGGGCGGCTGTAAACAAATGATCATGAACTGGATGGCTTTAAACAACAGAAATTAATCCTCTTAGAGTTCTGGAGGCGGAGGCCAGAAATCAAGGTGTTGGCAGAGTTGGTTCCTTCTGAGGCTCTGAGGGTCTCTCTCCCAGCCTCCAAGGGCTGCTAGCCAACCGTGGGGGTCCTCCACTTGTGGACTCATCACTCCAGTCTCTGCCTCTGTCTTCACGTGACTGTCTCCCCGGCGTGTCTGTGTCCAAACTCCCCTCCCCAAGCTTGCAATTCACCTCCTCAGTGCCCCCAGCACTTCCTTTGTGAAATGGATATAAAAATATCTACTTCACAACATGGCTGGGAGAATTCGTTGAGATGGTGCTTAGCAAACGCCTCGCAGGCGCTCAGGAAACAGTGGCTGGCATCGCTTGGAGAAGGTCTTCACCCTGGTGGTGATTTTTGTTTTGTTTTGAGACGAAGTCTCACTCTGTCACCCAGGCTGGAGTGCAGTGGACGCAATCTCAGCTCACTGCAAGCTCCGCCTCCCGGGTCCACGCCATTCTCCTGCCTCAGCCTCCCGAGTAGCTGCG
Organism: Piliocolobus tephrosceles; assembly: GCF_002776525.5. Taxonomy (NCBI): domain Eukaryota; kingdom Metazoa; phylum Chordata; class Mammalia; order Primates; family Cercopithecidae; genus Piliocolobus; species Piliocolobus tephrosceles. Next base: position 72,168,009 of record NC_045450.1, read on the forward strand.
ACTACAGGCGCCCGCCACCACACCTGGCTAATTTTTTGTATTTTTAGTAGAGACAGGGTTTCACCGCGTTAGCTAGGATGGTCTCGATCTCCCGACCTTGTGATTTGCCCACCTCGGCCTCCCAAAGTGCTGAGATTACAGGCGTGAGCCACTGCGCCCAGCCACCCTGGTGTTTTGAGGTCGGTGGGGATCCCAAGAAAGGCTCCATCACGTAAATGACATAAACGCAGCTAGTGCCTGGGTGGGAAGTGTCCCATCACACTGGAGCTGTGAGCAAGCTCCTGACGCCAAATGAACACCCCTTACCTGTGTGTGTGTGCATGTGTGTGTAGGGGCACATGTGTGGTATGTGGTCTGCATGTGTGCGTATGCATGTGGTACGTTGGCATGTATGTATGTGGCATGTGTGACGTGTGGTATGTGGTGTGTATACGTCTAGGTGTGTGTATGTATGTGATATGTATGTATTTGTACGTGATGTATGTATGCATGTGTGATGTGTGTATATGCGTGTGATATCTATGTGTGGTGTGTGATTTGTGCATGGTGTGTGTATGCACGTGCTATGTGGTACGTATATGTGTGATATCACTGTGTGTGGCGTGTG
>NC_045450.1:72168625-72179112 GCF_002776525.5 Piliocolobus tephrosceles
GTGGTGTGTATATGTGTATGTGTGGTGTGTATGTGGCATGTGGTGTGTGTGATGTGTGTGTTCTGTGTGCTGTGTGGTATGTATATATGTGTGGCATGTGTTGTGTATGTGCATGTGGTGTATGTGTTTATGTGTGGTATGTGCCAGCTGGTGCTGGCTATTATCATTTGCAGATGAAAGAACTGGGGCAGAGTGGTCACTTGCAAAGGACGGCCCGCCAGCCAGGGACAGAGCTAGGGCTCAGGCTAGCAGCCTCACAGTGCCTCTCACCAAGCTTGGCCAGACTAAGGGTTTTGGCACCAAAAACAGGAAGAGCAGAAGTGCCAGAGGACAAAGCACTTTCATGCCTCATTTAGCCCTGGTGACATGCTTTGAAATCAATAGATCATTATCCTCACCTGGCCGAGGGGGGAATCAGGCCCTGGGGGAGGCCAGCAGATACCAGCAGGGCTAGGACTTGAACCAAGGTCTCCCGGTCCTAAATCCCATTGCTCCGTCCCCTCCAGAGCAGCTGTGGGTCAAGGCTGGGTCTGGATGGCGACACTGGCGAGGAGGGTCACGTGGACCAGGTTCCTGAGGCCGCACAGCTGTGGCTGGCGTCCCGGATGCTGACGCCTGTTGAGACCTGCTGGTGGCTGGGGTTTCATGTCCTCATTTCACTTGGCCCTCACAACAATCTTATAAGTATAACATTCTTCCCCTTTTACAGATGAAGACACTGAGGTTTAGAGAAGCCACTTGCCCAGTGTAGACAGCCAAGAAGGACAGGTCCAGGTCTGCTTAATAATGAAGCCTGTGTCTTCTCTGCTGTGTGATCCTAATCACGTTAGGGGGTTCCTGAGGAAGCAGAGGACTTTGCCCTTGCATTTGAGCCACAGCAGCTCCAATAAGCATATGTGCGTGCATATGTAGGTCCTGTGTTCCTATTGATATTAATATGTACAAATTGCATATTAGTATATATTAACATGTATTACTATATAATAATACATATCTGAAATCTGGCTTCAGCTTAAGACTTTGTGTGAGAGTGGTTTGGGGGCTAACACTTTTTTAACCTGCTGGTCCACGTGTCGTACATATGATTCCTTGCACATATTTGAGTCTTGGCACGCCTGCTTCTTTTCTCTTACCCAGAGATGACTCTTCACTAGGAGGCTGTTACAGAACCGTCAGAACGACCACTGGTGTAAGACATAGTAAAGCCTACCCGTGTGTTCCTGTGGAAGCAGGCCATGCCGATACACATAGACCAGAGGCTTCATTAAATTCTCAGCTTCTTGAGAGCAGGAGTCAGGGCTGAGGCTGATTAAGTTTGTCACTTTGGATTTCCAGCTCTGGATGGGTACCATGTATGCAGTTTGTGCTTATTAAATGTTTGCTGGTGGTCATTCTGCCTTCTTTTTTTTTTTTGAGACAGAGTTTTGCCCTTGTTACTCAGGCTGGAGTACAATGGCACGATCTCGGCTCACTGCAACCTCCACCTCCTGGGTTCAAGTGATTCTCCTGCCTCAGCCTCCCCAGTAGCTGGGATTACAGGCACCTGCCACCACACCCAACTAATATTTGTATGTTTAGTAGAGACAGGATTTCACCATGTAGGCCAGGCTGGTCTTGAACTCCTGACCTCAAGTGATCCACCTGCCTCAGCCTCCCAAAGTGCTGGGATTATAAGCATGAGCCACCACACCTGGCATTATTATTATTATTATTATTATTTGAGACAGTCTCGCTCTGTCGCCCAGGCTGGACTGCAGTGGCGCAATCTCAGCTCACTGCAAGCTCCGCCTCCCGGGTTCACGCCATTCTCCTGCCTCAGCCTCCCGAGTAGCTGGGACTACAGGCGCTACAGCCACCTCGCCCGGCTAGTTTTTTGTATTTTTAGTAGAGACGGGGTTTCACTGTGGTCTTGATCTCCTGACCTCATGATCCGCCCACCTCGGCCTCCCAAAGTGCTGGGATTACAGGCGTGAGCCACCGCGCCCGGCTATTATTATTATTATTATTATTTTGAGACGGAGTCTCGCTCTGTCACCCAGGCTGGAGTACAATGGTGCGATCTTGGCTCACTGCAATCTCTGCCTCCCGGGTTCAAGCAATTCTGCCTCAGCCTGCTGAGTAGCTAGGATTACAGGTGGCTGCCACCATGCCCAGCTAATTTTTGTATTTTTAGTAGAGATGGGATTTTGACATGTTGGCCATGTTGGTCTTGAACTCCTGACCTGGTGATCCGCCTGCCTCGGCCTCCCAAAGTGCTGGGATTACAGGGGTGAGCCACTGTGCCCAGCCTGTTCTGGCTTCTTACATAAATTTTTACAATGCTTCTCCCAAACAGAAACATTTTCTTCTGTAAAGATTACAGTACTATGTTAATTTCTCCAAAGAGTGGACTCTCTCATCTATCAATTATGGCTTGTCATGTATCACTATGGTTTTACCCAAATGCTTGTAAAGTGGAATTTTCTCAAAATATTGTTAATATTTTCTTATAACATGGTATTCATCTCAGGAAGGGAAAGACTTGAACTGGAAGAGAACTCAGCAGTCATCCAGATTAACTCTTTAATTAGCAAATGAGGAAAGTAAAGTTCAGCACGTCAGAGGGACTTCCAGGGGTCAACTGGCAAATCCACTTAGTAACCTATATTTGGGAACTGGTTGCTGGTGCAGAAAATAACTGATCTGATTCACAACATCTTCAGATTCTGGATCAATTATGTGCTTGGCCAAATTTTTCTGTTATAGTTATGAGAACATTTTTCAGTAACATGTTCTATTCACTATCCATCCAAGCTTCTGTCATTAGATAAGACTTCACTCATGTAACCTGCTACCTAGACGGCCCCGGAGGGCAGGGGCTGGGTCTGTTAGCTCACAGTGACTAGTATATACATTTGTTGAATGAATGACTGATGGAACTTGGAATTGAAACACAATATATTACTTTCTCATTTATTCCAACGATCCACTTAGTATAGAACCTGCACTAACCTGTTTAGTTGCTTCTGGGTTTTAGTGACAAATACCTTTGGTTGCAATTAACAGTGACATAAACATATGGAGGCTTATTTTCTCACAGAATAAGAAGTCCAGAGATGGGCAGTTGCTGACGCTGCTCCAGCAATAATACTCAGTTATGTTGGCATAGCAGCCACAATTCTCTTGGCTTTTCCTCATGGTAGCAATATGACTGCCATAGCTCCAAGCATCGCATCTTGCATTCAATGCAAGAAAAAGGGAGTAAGGGATGAAACCAGCAGATGGGGAAAAGCGAACGCTTCTTTATTCCCCTGAGAAACCCTCTAATAGATTCCTGCTGCAATCTCATTTGCCAACACTGTACCAATGGCCACCCAATAGCTACAAAGGAGATGAGGAAGGATGGTGGGCAGGATCTGACCGAAGTCTTTGTGATTGGACTTGCTCTCTTACACCTCTGCTGTCACCCAGAGAGAAACATGCCCAAGTTAGCCCTGTGGTGCCATGAGGAACATGAGAAACAGGGGGATCAGAGCCATCCTAGCTGAACTCAGCCCAGATCAGCAGGCCTTAGTGGACCCCAAGATGGGTAAGTCCAGAGCTGCCCAGCGGAACCCAGTCTAGATCAGCTGACCCTCAGCCTCCCCTACCTGCAGATGTGTGAGAATTAATGAGTATTGTTTGTCAATGATTTCTTATTCAGTATGTTTGTAGCCATGGTTAATGGATACAGAAGGCAAACTTCGTGGTTTTCCATGGGGTCAGTATCAGAGCATTTATTGAGGCAGACACTGGGGCATGGGAAAGAGGCTCGAGGCACTGTGTCCTCCTGAGGAATGTACGCCCCTAGCTGGCGAGGCTGACGCGTCCGCCAGTGAATGAAGCCCAGCGTCATGTTGCTTTGCTGTGAGGTTTCTCGAGTCATCACCTCCTCAACAACAGAAGCTACTGTGTGCCTGGCATCATGTTAGGCTTTTTACACATTTAATCCTCAACACAGCAGGCTTTTTACACATTTAATCCTCAACACAGCTCTGCACCAGGGAGGGTGCTTTGGGCTGCACGCATCAGAAAATACAACTCAAAGGGCCTAAGCCATTGTCAAGAAGTCCTGAGGTCTGAGGCTCTTCAGAGTTGGTTGACTCTGACTCAAGGACACCACTGAGGACCCAAGCTATACATTCTGCCCTCTATACATTCTGTCTATACATTCTGCCCTCCTAGCGTGTCAGCCTTAGCCTCAGCCTGGCTGTCCTCATACATTCAAGTGGCGGCAGCCATTCTAGCCAGTACCCAGTAGCAGAAGAAAGAGTATAAAGGCAAAAAAAAAACAAAAAAAACACAGATACCTTTCCCCGAAGTCCCTCTGCAGACTCTCATTGGCTGGATTATCTCACTTGGCCGTGGTTAAACCACCCAGGAGAATAGAGTCACCATGGCCACCCTTGAGCAGTTAGACTATGCCTTCTGGGGCTGGAGCCAGGCTCCCCTGAAGGCCATGGCTGTGCAGAGTATGAGCCAGAACGCAATCAGAGTTCCATCTGTAAATGAGGCTAGCACAGCTCAGAGAAGTTATGTAACTTGTGCGAGGTCACACCTGGTAAGCTATAGTGCCAAGTTTGCAACCCGGATCTGTCTGACCCCAGATCTCCCCTAGACCCCGGCTGCTTTCCACATGGTGGTGGACCGGGGCTGACGTCGTCCCGGGCTGCTGCTGCTCTTCTGCTCCTGCGCTCTTCATGGTCATCCTCCTCCATTACAGCCCATTTTCAATCATGTAGGTGTTCAGTAATCACTCATTTTTCAGCTGGGCAGATACACTCACAGTCCCGGATCATTGCATGGGCCCGTTCCAACACTGTTGTCTGCAGGCCAGGTCTGCCAGATGAATCCCCGCCCTACTGGCAATGGATTCTGCAGCCCGTGGACACGCTTTCTTCCTTCCCATTCACCCCGTGGCTATTTCTCTGAGAACCAGTAGCAGTGCTAGGAGGAGGGAAGGAAGTTATTGAGTCTGTGTCACTCATTAGCATCTCTGGGGAAGTGTGACCAGGAGGAGGCTGGAGAGGCTGTCTGTCCGTGGTTTCCTGCTGTCGAACCCACGGCTGGCCCTCACGGAGGACACCTGTGGAATAGGCACGTTGTCCGCAACATTGTCAATCCTCAGCTCCAGCGCCGTGATTATTACTCACGTGAACACTAGCCTCCACCCTGCCTTGGCCCGGAGCAGACTGCACTGGAATGCTCCTCACCCAGTCGGCTTATTAATGGTTAGCAGCTGTTAATAAGTGAGAGCGTTGGAAAAGGCCAGCGCTTTGGAAACCTGGTTTCTGTACTTCCTATCTGTGGGCTTGGGTGTGCCTTACTCCCTCTGTGCCTTGGTTTTCTCGCTGTGTAATGGGTAATGCCTTGCAGCATTGCTGTGTGGCTTGAGAACCATGAATATTGAGGTTCCAGCACTTTGTAGGCACCCAAGAGTGGTGGACACTGATACCATTATCACTGGACTTGGGCCAGTAAAACTGGGAGGAAGTCAAGGCTCCTAAGTGAAACCACTGAGTTGTTTGTTTGTTTGTTTTGAGATGGAGTCTCACTTTGTTGCCCAGGCTGGAGTGCAGTGGTGCAATCTTGACTCACTGCAACCTCTGCCTCCCAGGTTCAAGTGATTCTCCTGTCTCAGCCTCCCGAGTAACTGGGACTACAGGCACCCACCACCATGCCCAGCTAAATTTTGTATTTTGGTAGAGAAGGGGTTTCACCATGTTGGTCGGGCTGGCCTTAGACTCCTGACCTTAAATGATCCACCCGCCTCGGCCTCCCAAAGTACTGGGATTTTAGGTGTGAGCCACTGCGCCTGGCCGAAACCATTGAGTCTTACAAACTTCATTGCCAATTTCTTATAGCCCTTGGGGTGTGGCCTGGGTTGGACTCGAATGAATAGTAGTCAGCTGGTATCTTAGTAGTCAGCTGGTATCTTAGCATACACTGAAGCAGGGGTTGATATTTTCCATGAGGACAGGCTTCAAAGTCTTGTGAGCTTCCTTGCTCTGTCCAGGGAACTGGGAAAGAAAAATTTAAGGGATTTATGCTGCCTTCTGGGTAGGGGTGTAAGTTCCTGTTGCTGCTGCCTGCTGGGTAGGGGTATAAGTTCCTGTAACTGTAATTACCACACACTTAGTTGCTTAAAACAACACAAATTTATTCTCTTATAGTTCTGGAGGCCAGAAGTTCAAAATGAGTTCCATGAGTTTAAAACCAAGGTGTCATCAGGGCTGGTTCTTTTCTTTTTTTTTTGAGACCAAGTCTCACTCTGTCACCCAGGCTGGAGTGCAGTGGTACGATCTCAGCTCACTGTAAGCTCTGCCTCCCGGGTTCAAACAATTCTCCTGCCTCAGCCTCCCAAGTAGCTTGGACTACAGGCGCCCGCCACCACGCCCAGCTAATTTTTTGTAGTTTTAGTAGAGATGGGTTTCACCGTGTTAGCCAGGATGGTCTCGATCTCCTGACCTTGTGATCTGCCCACCTCAGCCTCCCAAAGTGCTGGGATTACAGGTGTGAGCCACCGTACCCAGCTAGGGCTGGTTCTTTCTGGAGGTTCAGAGGGGAATCCATTTCCTTGTCTTTTCCAGTTTCTAGAAGTTGCCTACAGTCCTTGGCTCATGGCTCCTTCTCTGTCTCCAAAGCACATCACTCTGGCCTCTGCTTCCACAGTCACATCCCCTTCTTTTACCTTTGACCTTCTTGTCTTCCTCTTTTCTTTTCTTTCTTTTTTCTTCTTTTAAACAGGGTTTCACTCTGTCACCCAGGCTGGAGCACAATGGTGTGTTCACAGCTCACTGCAGCCTTGACCTCTTGGGGCTCAAGCGATCCTCTTGCCTCAGTCTCCAAGTAGCTGGGACCACAGATGTGTACCACCATGCCTAGCTAACTTTTTAATTTTTTGTAGAGATGGGGTCTCCCTATGTTGCCTGGGCTGGTCTTGAACTTAGTATCATGAGAGCAGCTTGGGGGAAACTGCCCCCATGATTCAATTACTTCCCACTGGGTCCCTCCCACAACATGTGGGGATTATGGGATTACAATTCAAGATGAGATTTGGGTGGGAACACAAAGCCAAACCGTATCATTTCACCTCTGGCCCCTCCCAAATCTCATATCCTCACACTTCAAAACACAATCATGCACCTCCAACAGTCCCCCAAAGTCTTAACTATTCCAGCATGAACCCAAAAGTCCAAGTCCAAAGTCTCATCTGAGACAAGGCAAATCTCTTTCACCTATGAGCCTGTGAAATCAAAAGCAAGTTAGTTATTTCCTAGATACAATAGGAGTACAAGCATTGGGTAAATACATCCATTCCAAATGAAAGAAATTGGCCAAAACAAAGGGGTTACAGGCCCCATGCAAGTCCAAAATCCAATAGGGCAGTCATTAAACCTTAAAGTTCCAAGATGATATCCTTTGACTTCATGTCTTACATCCAGGTCATACTGATGCAAGCGGTGGGCTCCCATGCCCCTCCCAGCTGCTTTCATTGAGTGTCTGTGGCTTTTCCAGGTACACAATGCAAGCTGTTGGTGGATCTACCATTCTGGGGCCTGGAGGATGGTGGCTCTCTTCTCACAGCTCCACTAGGCACTGCCCCAGTGGGGACTCTATATGGGGGCTCCAATTCCACATCTGCACTGCCCTAGCAGAGGTACTCCATGAGAGCTCCACCCCTGCAGCAAAATTCTGCCTGGACATCCAGGTGTTTCTATACATCCTCTGAAATCTAGGTGGAGGTTCCCAAACCTCAATTCTTGACTTCTGTGCACCTGCAGGCCCAACACCACATGTAAGCCACCAAGGTTTGGGGCTTGAACCTTCTGAAGCAATGACCTGAGCTGTATGTTGGCCCCTTTTAGCCACAGCTGGGATGCAGGGCATCAAGCCCCAAGACTGCACAGAGCAGCAAGGCCTAGGGCCTGCCCCTCGAAATCACTTTTTCCTCCTAGGCCTCCAGGCTTGTGATGGGAGGGGCTGCTGTGAAGGTCTCTGACATGCCCTGGAGACACTTTCCCCATTGTCTTGTCAATTAACATTTGGCTTCTCGTCACTTATGCAAATTTCTGCAGCCGGCTTGAATTTCTTCTCAGAAAACAGGCGTTTTTGGCTGGGCATAGTGGCTCATGCCTGTAATCCCATCACTTTGGGAGATGGAGGCAGGTGGGTCACCTGAGGTCAGGAGTTCGAGACCAGCCCAATCAATATGGTCCCTGTCTCTACCAAAAATACAAAAATTAGTGAGGCGCAGTAGCAGGTGCCTGTAATCCTAGCTACTCAGGAGGCTGAGGCAGGAGAATCACTTGAACCTGGGAGGTGAAGGTTGCAGTGAACCTAGATCATGCCACTGCATTCCAGCCTGGGCAACAGAGCAAGACTCTGTCTCAAAAAAAACAAAAAAACAAACAAACAAGAAAACCCAGAAAATAAGTTTTTCTTTTCTGTCACATTGTCAGGCTACAAATTTTCCGAACTTTTATACTGTACTTCCCTTTGAAACACAAGTTCCAATTCCAAACCATACCTTTGTGAATACATAAAACTGAATGCTTTTAAAAGTATCCAAGTCACATCTTGAATGCTCTGCTGCTTAGAAATTTTTTCCACCAGATACCATAAATGATCTCTCTCAAGTTCAAAGTTCCACAGATCTCTAGGACAGGGGCAAGATGCTGCCAGTTTCTTTGCTAAAGCATAGCAAGAGTCACCTTTGCTGCAGTTCCCAACAAATTCCTCATCTCCATCTGAAACCACCTCAGCCTGGACTTCATTATCTGCATCACTGTCAGCATTTTGGTCAAAGCCATTCACCAAGTCTCTAAGAAGTTCCAAACTTTCCCACATTTTCCTGTCTTCTTCTGAGCCCTCTGTTCCAACCTCTGCCAGTTACCCAGTTCCAAAGTTGCTTCTGCGCTTTCAAGTATCCTTATAGCAGCACCCTACTCCCAGTACCAATTTACTGTATTAGTCTATTCTCAGGCTGCTGTAAAGAAATACCCAAGAGTGGGTTATTTATTTATTTATTTTTGAGATGGAGTCTTGCTCTGTCGCCCAGGCTGGAGTGCAGTGGTACGATCTCAGCTCACTGCGACCTCTGCATCCTGGGCTCAAATAATCCTCCTGCCTCAGCCTCCCAAGTAGCTGGGACCAGAGGCATTTACCACCACACCTGGCTAATTTTTATATTTTTTGTGGAGATGGGACCTCACTATGTTGCCCAGGCTGGTCTTGAACTCCTGGGCTCAAGCAGTCTCCCCACCTTGGCCTCCTAAAGTGCTATAGGATTACAGGCGTGAGCCACCGTACCTGGTTGTTAGATCTTAAAATATGGCAACATACGTTGGTGAAGTATTGGCTTAGTAGAGTGGATCTGTAACTTCTGGTACCTATCTTGTCTGGTTCTGACTAAATTCGGTGTATGCCTTAAAAAGATTCATACAAAGGAACTGTGGAATGAAGGGAACACTAATAAGCAAAGCAGAGTAAAGAGTGAGAATACATCAGAGCAGCTGTCTTATTCCTGGCCTCAGTTCTTCATCAGACACATCCCAAGGTAAAAACAAAGGCAGCCAGCCAGTCAGCCCTGCAGAGGACAGTCACACAAACCCTAATTATCCAGAAATGTATTCAAAGTACAGATAAGGAAATCCATCACTGTTGACAATATCCTCACCCCAAATGCATATTTTGCCTTGAGATGTAATGGAAACCATCATAATTAGCAAGACATTAAAAAGAATATTGTTTAATCTTTTACTTGGCATTTAGAAATTTCCATTTTGGCTGGTGGTGGTGGCTCACACCTGTAATCCCAGCACTTTGGGATGCCGAGGCGGGTGGATCACCTGAGGTCAGGAGTTCAAGACCAGCCTGGCCAACATGGTTAAACCCCGTCTGTACTGAAAATACAAAAATTGGCCAGGCGTGGTGGTGTGCGCCTGTAATTCCAGCTACTCGGGAGGCTGAGGCAGGAGAATTTTGAATCTGGGAGGTACAGGTTGCAGTGAGCCAAGATCATGCCACTGTACTCCAGCCTGGGCAACACAGCAAGACTCCATCTAAAAAAAATTCCATTTTGATAGGAGGTTTATGATTATACATAAAATATGAGAACAGCAATGCATATATATAATTCATAAGTTTTAAGATACACGTATATGGTGGGCACCTGCGGGAGAGGTTTTGCCCATTAGGATCTATGATCTAAACACTTTGGGGACTGCTGCCCTGAATAATTCATGTCTACGAGCTATCAAAAAACCCAGACCAGGCCGGGCATGGTCACTCATGCCTGTAATCCCAGCACTTTGGGAGGTCAAGGCAGGCAGGTCACTCGAGGTCAGGAGTTCAGGACCAGCCTGGCCAACATGTGAAACCACGTCTCTACTAAAAATAGAAAAATTAGCCAGGTATGGCGGTGTGCGCCTGTAATCCCAGCTACTCGGGAGACTGAGGCAGGAGAA
>NC_045450.1:72179512-72187461 GCF_002776525.5 Piliocolobus tephrosceles
CGCTGGAGCTGGAGAGTTCCACGTGGCTGGGATTTAACCTAGGCCTTCGCTGGAGCTGGAGAGTTCCACGTGGCTGGGATTTAACCTAGGCCTTTGCTGGAGCTGGAGAGTTCCACGTGGCTAGGGAGGCCCTACAGTTACGGTGGAAGGTGACAGGTACGTCTTAATGAATGAAGCTCTAAATGTTTTTTCACTGGGGCCAGGCATGGCCGCTCACACCTACAATCTTGGCACTTTAGGATTACTTTTTTTTTTTTTTTTTTTAAAGCAGAGGGTCTGGAACTTTCACTAGATTCTTAAGGAGTCTGTGACCTGAGTTTTAAGAGTGGGAAAACTGTAAGGCCACACTCAGGCTGGATTCAAGCTATGTGACCCCTCCCTTCATCTCTCTGAGCCTCAGCTTCCTCATCTGTGCAATGGGGCAGCCTCGTGGACACGCAGGATTGCAGTTCTGGATGTGCAGAGCCTGGCATCCAGAGGAGCCCAGCGCCTGCCAGCTGCAGTGCCCAGCGCCAGCAACCCCAGGGTTGGGGGCTAACTCCATCCTTCTCCCCAGGGCTATACCAGCTCTAGTTTCCTGGCCGCCAGTTTCCCCAGCAGCTTCATTTTGTTTATTTGCAAAGGCTTCTTGGGGTCTCCTGGAGAAAAGATTCTCAGCTGAGTTCCAGAAAATGAATGCGCTCTGCCCGTGCTCGGAGAGCTCCCAGCTATTCTCTTGGCTGGCCGGCTCAGAAGAAATGATGTTAGGAATGTTTATCTCGGAGGAAGCGGAAGAGCTCCTTTCAGCAAAATTAGAATGAACCACAAAACGTGGTGCAGGGGGGCTTGTCAAGGCATCGTAGTGTGGCGCCGTGGGGACATCCACTTCCGTTGTCCTGCGTCAGCTGACAGTGCCTTGGAGATGCCCTGAGCTACGTCAGCCCGGCTGGCATCCAAGGGGCTCCTTATTGGCTCACAAGACACGTTGCTTCTTCAGGACCAGAGAGACTTGGAGGTCCTCACCTGCAGCCCCGAGCCTTTGTTTAGGCCGTGCTGTCAGGCTGGCTGTCTATAGTCAGCATCTCAGCGTCCCTGCCTGGCCAGCAAAGGGGGGACATTTTCCTTGGGTGCCCTCTTGCAACATTGTGTTAAATTCTCAAAAAGCTGCAAACCCTTATGGTGAAGTTTGTGTCTAGAGTATAACGGTTAAGGGCCTCGGTTCTGGAGTCGGAATGACCAGGGATTGGGTCGCGGCTCCATTTTTTTAGAGCTGCCCGCGCCTCCGTTTCCCAGTGTGCGGAACAGCTGGTAACCACCATTCCTACTCCCATGGGTGCTGGAGACTTGAATGAGGCCGTCATTACAAAGCATTCAGCACAGGTTAAGCGCTGATAGGCAGAAAGGAGATAATCAGTGGTAGCGATTATTATTTTAGTTGTCTGCCTATAAAATCAGAAAATCAGAAATAGAAAAATACAAAGAAGAAAACCAAAGGTGCACGTAGCCCCACGGCCCGGCGATCCACGCTGCTGGCCTTTTGTTAGCTGTCCTTCCTGTTTTTTGTTTTTTTCCTGTGGGTGTGTATGTGTGTGTATTTCATAGGATCTGTTCATTGTTGAATGAGATAGTTTATGTATGTATAGACATGGTAGTTTTTTCTTAATACCAGGCATAATATATCTTAACCCACTTTTTTAAAACTTAAAAATACATGGAGAACACATTCTCCAAATCATTACATTTTACCATATTGCATATTTTTTCATATTGTAATGTTTCAAAGTAAGGATGTGTTTTAGAACCAATGTCAAAAGAAATGTGCCAGCTATTTCTTCTTTTTTTCCCCACTAAAATGGGGGTTATGATGACACTGGTAATAGAAATAACAAATGATGGCTTCTCAGACTCAAAGAAACACAGCAGCCTAAAAGATCCTTCTTAAATGCCACAAAGGATTCTTCAGTGCCATTGTTGTAATTAACTCAATTAACCTCTATTTTTGGACATTTTGGCTCCTGTTTTTTTCACCGTTGCCCACCATGCTGCACAATAAAAAGCCTGCAGGAAACGCAATTCGATGGGTCAATGGGCCCTGAGGGATGGAGGCCGAGTGGAAGGTGGAGGGACCTGAGACTTTGTGTCAAGGTCGTGGCCAGCCTGTGCTGACCTTGTAGGGGGAAAGATGGGGGGTAAGTACCCCAGCCTCCCTCCCCGCCCTCCCTCACATCTCATGCCAGGGCTCCCCCAGCGGGAAGCAGAGGGGGTGAGGAAGGAGGAGGGTATGGTTCTTAGGCCAGCCCCTGGGCAGGGAGACACTGACCTTGGTTGGGCAGCCGTGTGGCCCAGCACACCAGCCCTGTGGATCTGAGATGCCGGCTTTAGATGGGGGGACCTACAACAGGGGCTTTCCCTTCCCCAGCGGAACAGAAGGTGCCGGCGAGAGGCCCTCCTTGTCAGCGCCAGGGACAGATTGCTCAAGAATCTGTGTGCTCCAAGGCACAAGAGGGGTGCTGTCTCCTTTTCTGGAGTTCCGTCTCATGCCTACGTTTCGGGTAGGATGCTATTTTTAAGTGACTGGCACCGTGGATCAGTACAGTTGGAAGGAGGAGAGGGGATGCCACACATAGCAGGGGTGGGTGCTGCGAGCAGGCGTGGGGAGAGGAAAGGGGGCTGCGTTCGAGCCACTCTGACAATGAGGCTGAGGGCTGGCTGGCTGTCACACCCACGGCCGACATTAATCACATCCTGCTTGGCACTCCCAGGCAGCTCTGACACATGTGGCCACACCCCACTTCTGGAAAGCTCCCCACTCAGGCTCTGCAGAGCGCTTCTCGCGACACTTCCCATGCTGGATCCGTGCCCCCAGCATGGATTCCTTCAGCCTGGCTCCGGCCTGGGGTGGGCTCTGGGCCGCCATGGGACCAAGGCGGAACGCATTCCATGGCAGGCTGTGCAATGCGAGGCTGAGCACGCTGGGCCGCTTCGGGATGCTGGCGGTTATGTGGGCAGTGGGACGGGTGGGGTGACACGGAACACGCCTGCCTCAGTTGCTCCTCCAGCTAGGGTTTTGGGGTTGTAAGCAACAGAAGCTGGCTCTTGCTAACCATGTTGGGGCTGGAGGCAAGGGTTTACCGACAGGACCTGAGCTAGCTAGAATGGAGAGGTGAGATGACAGCCAGCCCACAGGAAGGCTGGAGTGAAACAGTGGAACAGGCCCCCTTGCGCAGGAGGGGCCTGAAAGGTCGGGGCTAACAAGCAGCCTCTGACTGGGAGGTTCTGCTGGGATCAATTTGCTCCATGCTACAGAGGGGACTTGCTCAGGGCCACGTGGCTAATTGGAGGTATGGACAGTCTCCGAACTCAGACCTCTGATGGATGCGGTCCTCTGACCAGTCTAAATCTGCTGGGGTCCTCCCGGCTCAGGGACGCTGTCCTCACAGGAATGCCTAATGGGGATTCCTCCCTGCCCATCCCAACCCCTGGGGCCACACATTGCTTATTTTAGATTACACCGGGCAGCCTGTGCCCCAGGCAGAGGGAGGGAGAGCTTGGGCAGGACTGGGGAGTGTGACTCATTTCTGTCTACCCAGCCAAGCACCAAAGGCGATGCTGGCAAGCAGGAGACGGTCCACAGCCACTCACCAGCAGCCAGAAGCTGGGTCCAGGGCAGCCAGGCCTCAACTTACACAGAGGCCACCAAAGAATCGCCTGGCAGGACGCCAAACCTCATTTTTCTGAGCGAAGCAAGGCCGCCTGGTCAGTGTCCACTCCACACCCAGGCCCTCCTCTCTCTGCTGCGGCCACAGCAGACACACCAGCTGCCCCCTCGCCGCACAACGCCAAGCCTCCGTCCACTTCGTCCTCAATGCCCTTCCCCCGTGTCCCTCCTATCTCTGTGAACGTGGCATGAAAGAATTCATGTTCTGCAGTCAGAAAACCAATGCCTGGTGTCACAACTTCCCAGTTGTAGATCTTGGGCAAGTTGCATCCCTTGTCTCTGCCTCAGTTTCCTCCTTTGTAGCATGGAGATAAGACCTGCCTTGCAGGGTTTAACAGCCAGGAATCAGGTGTGCAAACGCGGAGGCGTGGTTCACCACAGGGGCCTGCTGTGGCGGCTGTTCTCCTCCTAACAGCCACATTCCCTGGGCCCAGCCTGGAGGAACGTGCCAACCCCCGGCTTGCTCTCCCTCTTCCCGTCTCGGTGATCCAGGCCATAAAAATGGCTCCTCCCAGATGCCATAAAATAGAAGCTGCATTGCCCTCGTGGCAGGAAGGGGACATTTGGGCTACTTCAAACCAAACCAAACAAAAAACTCACTGTCATCAATTCTTGCCTTCTAAAGGAGGGGCACATTTCATCTTGGGGATGCCAGCCTAGGGATTCCAGCTGGCCAAGAACAGAGGAAACATCATTTCCAAGCACCAGCTAGTGCTCTGTGCTGCTAAAAGTCCCAGAATATCCTGTCCTGGCTCAGTTGAGCCACTTAGTGAGCTCAGGACCCTTTTGGCTGCCAATGACAGAAATTCAATCTGAATCACTTACAGCAAAAATAATATATATTACATTATATATAATAAACATATAAATATATATAAATGTGTATTATATATAATTTTTTTTTTGAGATGGAGTTTCACTCTTGTTGCCCAGGCTGGAGTGCAATGGCGCAATCTCAGCTCACTGCAACCTCACCCTCCCAGGTTCAAGCGATTCTACTGCCTCAGCCTCCCGAGCAGCTGGGATTACAGGTGCCCACCACCATGCCGGGCTAATATGTTGTATTTTAGTAGAGACAGGGTTTCACCACGTTAGCCAGGCTGGTCTTGAACTCCTGACCTCAGGTGATCCACCTGCCTCAGCCTCCCAAAGTGCTGGGATTACAGGTATGACCCAACGTGCCCGGCTGAGCAAAAATAATATTAATAGCTCACTTAACCAGAAAAAAAACCCTACAGGTGAGTCTAGCTTCAGGTGCAACTGGATCCAGGGACTCGAACGATATCTCCCTTTCTCACGGCTCTGCTTTCCTCCGTGTGGTGATGTCACTTTCTAGATATCTTCATCCACTTGAAGAAGGATGATAGTAGCTCCAGGCTCTGTGGCAGGTTGTGTATTCTAAATTTGGCCACACCAACATATGTCCCATCCACGTGTCCTTTGTAATCATCTCAACCAATGGAAAATGTTGGAAGCAACATTCTATGACTTCTGAGGCTGGGTCCTGAAAGGCCATCCAGTTTTGTTGGGGTCCCTCTCTTTGGGGACACGTAGCCCTTGGAAGCCAGCACCATACTGTGCCTTATCCTGACCCCCAGAGTCCATACGCTTAATCAATGCTTGTTTTACGCCACTAAGTTTTGGGGTAATTTGCGATGTGCCCTGCAATAGCTTTCATGATCCCCATAGGTCAGAGTCGTAACTGAGGAAATAGACCTTCATCCTCCCAACACCCATTGGCCAATTCCTAGTAAAGATTCAGATCAATCCAGCCTCTGTGCAGGTCACATCCCTAAATCGGCAACTGTAGCCAGAGGAATGGGGAACTCTGGCTGGCTAGGCTGGGCCAATAGCATCCTCTGGCTTGATGAAGGGTGGGTACGAGGAGTGCTGACCTTGTCAGGACCACAGTGAGTTGGCTGGGGGTGGCCATCAAGGAGAGGTGTAGGCCACTATCAGATGGATGGGGAGAGATGGCAGCCTACGTCCATTGTCATATAAAGGCAGGAGCTGACTGTTACTGCTCTGCCTCTCAAGAAAACGTTTTATTTGTTAAGGTGAAGGTGATGGAGATTTTGGAAGGGGAATTTAGAAAAATAAGAATACGGCCGGGTGCGGTAGCTCATGCCTGTAATCCCAGCACTTTGGGAGGCCGAGACAGGCGGATCACGAGGTCCAGAGATCAAGACCATCCTGGCTAACACGGTGAAACCCTGTCTCTAATAAAAATCCAAAAAAAATTAGCCGGGCTTGGTGGTGTGCACCTGTGGTCCCAGCTACTCAGGAGGCTGAGGCAGGAGAATGGCATGAACCTGGGAGGTGTAGCTTGCAGTGAGCTAAGATCACGCCACTGCATTCCAGCCTGGGTAACAGAGCAAGATTCTGCCTCAAAAAAAAAAAAAAGATAAAGAAAAAGAATACAAAAATTAGCTGAGTGTGGTGGCATATGCCTGTAGTCCCAGATACTCTGGAGGCTGAGGCAGGAGGATCGCTTGAGGCCAGAAGGTCGAGGCTGCAGTGAGCCTTGATTGCACCATTAAAACTCCAGCCTGGGCAACAAAGCAAGACCCTCTCTAAAAATAAACATGGCTGGGTGCACTGGCTCACGCCCGTAATCCCAGGACTCTGGGAAGCCAAAGTGGACCGATCACTTGAGGCCAGAGTTTCGAGACCAGTCTGGTCAACATGGTGAAGCCCCGTTTCTACTGAAAAAAACAAAAATTAGCTGGGTGTGGTGACGCATACCTGTAAAATCAGCTGCTTGGGAGGCTGAGGCAGGAGAATCGCTTGAACCCAGGAGGCAGAGGTTGCAATGAGCCAAGATCACACCACTGCACTCCAGCCTGGGTGACAGAGTGAGACTCTGTTTCAAAAATAAGATAAATAAAATAAAAGAAAAAGAAAAAAAGTAATGCTGAGTTTCCTACCTGATATGGGTAGGATTTAAAGAAAGTGGGAGAATGACAAGCTAGCCAAGCAACTCACGCCAGAGTCAGCCATGTTTTGTGAGGAACTAACATTTACTCGGCCCGCATGCTGTGCCCAGCCCTGCATTAGGTGTTTTCTGTTCCTTCTCATTTAATGAGCCTGCAGCTTTTGGAGGGCCAGGACCACGCCTGCAGGGCAGCATCAGGTGGGTTCATCAGGACACGTTCTGGCTGCTGGAAAAAAGGCCAAAATGACAGTGGCTGAAACAAGACAGAAGCTTGTTTCTTTCTCATGAAACAGTCCCAGATTGAGCCTAGCAACTTTGAGTGCCCTTTGGTATTTATCTGGCTGGGATCCACCCACCGTGGCCTCCCAAAGTGCTGGGATTACAGGTGTGAGCCACTGCACCTGGCTGGAGCTGAGTTTTTTTGTTGTTGTTTTTTTGTTGTTTTTTTTTTTGAGACGGAGTCTCGCTCTGTCGCCCAGGCTGGAATGCAGTGGCGCGATCTTGGCTCACTGCAAGCTCCGCCTCCCGGGTTCACGCCATTCTCCTGCCTCAGCCTCCCAAGTAGCTGGGACTACAGGTGCCCGCCACCGTGCCTGGCTAATTTTTTGTATTTTTAGTAGAGACAGGGTTTCACCGTGTTAGCCAGGATGGTCTTGATCTCTGGACCTCGTGATCTGCCGGCCTCAGCCTCCCAAAGTGCTGGGATTACAGGCATGAGCCACCGCGCCCGGCCCGGAGCTGAGATTTTAAATGGTGTCACCCTGGCTCTCCTATATTCTTCTTTCTCTAACAGCCACGTCTAGCTGCAAGAGAGGCTGGCAATGCAGCACTTAGTGCTTGATCCTGTACCCCATGGAAACTCAAGGGCTCTAATCTAAAGGAAGAATGAGAGGATGGATATTGGATGATAACTGGTAGACTCAGCCTAAGACACTCGAAGCTGAAGAGCTGGCAGTGCCCTAATGAGATCCCCCATGGGACAGTGGTTAACTGCCTGGGCCCTAGAGGCTGGGTGCAGTGGCTCACGCCTGTAGTCCCAGCACTGTGGGAGGCTGAGGTGGGCGGGTCACAAGGTCAGGAGATTGAGACCATCCTGGTTAACACGGTGAAACCCCGTCTCTACTAAAAACACACAAAAAAATTAGCCAGGCGTGATGGTGGGTGCCTGTAGTCCCAGCTACTTGGGAGGCTGAGGCAGAAGAATGGCGTGAACCTTGGAGGCAGAGCTTGCAGTGAGCTGAGATCCGGCCACTGCACTCCGGCCTGTGCAATAGAGCGAGACTCTGTCTCAAAAAAAAAAAAAAAAAAAAAAAAAAA
>NC_045450.1:72187561-72207475 GCF_002776525.5 Piliocolobus tephrosceles
CGAGACTCTGTCTCAAAAAAAAAAAAAAAAAAAAAAAAAAAAAGCCTGGGCCCCAGAAGTCACACAGCCAGGGAGTTTCATCTTGGCCCTACCCTTGAAATCTGTGTGACCTAAGCCTCAATTTCCTTATCCATAAAATAGGGGTGATGATAATACCACATTTCATTGATTATTTACTTTTATTTTATTTTTTAGAGAGAGATTCTGTGCCTAGGCTGGAGTGTAGTTATGTGATCGGAGCTCATTGTAGCCTCAAACTCCTGGGTTCAAGTGATCCTTCTGTCTCAGCCTCTTGAGTAACTGGGGCTACATGCATGCAACCATGTCTGGCTAATATTTAAATTTTTGTTGAGATGGAGTCTTGCTCTGGTGCCCAGGCTGGCCTTGACCTCCTGGGCCTAAGCGATCCTCCCACCCCTAGCCTCCCATAGCGTTGGATTACAGGGATGAGCCACTGTACCTGGCTTCATATTTTGTTGATTCTAAGATTTGAACTTTAACATCTCTAAAATTGGGATGTGTTTACCAGTAATGACATGTTTGTTTTTGTTTTAATTCTTAAAACCAAAGTAACATAATGGTGTATCTGACAACTAATGGTGACTAGTATTTCATAAAATACAATTGCTATTTTGATGATAACATCATTAATAGAATACACATACTCTATTAATAAAATTATTAACATAATAGAATATAGAGTGTTTAAATTCATATATACTCATTTGAATAGTTCCAGGATTATGGGAAGAACTCAGTAAATGTCTGGCATTATTCCTATCACCAAGTGTCCCTGGCATGTAGGAAGTGGCTCATTTACCTGGAGCTAAAAGAATACCCAGGGCGGGGTCAGTCTCTAAACCACCCACCTGTAGGTGAGGCAAAGAGCTCAGCAGGTTCTTCCTCCACCCTACACACCACTCAGGTTCTAAAAATCAACTTTGCAGTTGCTGGTTAGATGGAGGGAGAGCAAGGCAGATGGAGCTCGCTCAGCCACCTGTAGGTTAGGGTTAGGGTTTAGAGTTAGGGTTAGGGTTTAGGGTTAGGGTTAGGCTTTAGGGTTAGTGTTAGGGTTTAGGTTTATTGTTAAGGTTAGGTTTTAGGGTTCAGGTTAGGGTTTGGGGTTAGGCGTTAGGATTTAGGGTCAGTGTTAGGATTTAGGTTTCGGTTTTGGTTTATGGTTTAGTGGCAGCGTTATAGTTTTGGGTTAGGGTTAGGGTTAAGTTAGGTTTTAGGGGTAAGTTTAGGGTTTTGGGCTAGGGTTTGGGTTCGTGTTAGGGTTTGAGTTAGGGGTGAGGGTTATGGTTAGGATTATGGGTTCTGGCTTTGGGTTGTGGTTAGGTTTCTGGGTTAGGGTTAGGATTAGTGTATAGGTTAAGGGTTAGGTTATGTTTGGTTTTAGCTTTAGCTTTTTGGGTTAGCATTTGGGTTTAGTGTTAGGGTTAGGATTAGGGCTAGTTGTTAAGGTCATGAGTTAGGGTTAGGGTTAAGGTTAGTGTTTAGGGTTACGATTAGGGTTAGCGTTAGGGTTAGGATTCGGGTTAGTGTTAACGTTACTTTTCTTGTGATCCCGGGATTGGTTTTCTGTGGCTGCATAGCAAATGCCCATCCACTTAGTCACTTGAAAGAATAAGCATTTATTCTCCCACCGTGCTCGGCACACAAGTGTGGCGTGAGCAGGACCATGCTCACCCCTCAGGCTCTGTGGCCAGGACCTTCGTAGCCTCTCCCAGCTTCTGTGGGCTTTGGGCATTCCTGGGCTTTCCTTGTTTCATAGACGTGCCATGCCCATCTCTTCCTCCATCTTCATGTGCCTTCCCCTTGTGTGTCTCTGTGTCCTCTTCCCTTCTTTTCAAGACACTGTCATTGTATTTAAGCCCCATCCTATTCCAGCAGAACTTCATTTTTAACTAACTACACTTGCAAAGACCCTATATCCAAATGAGGCAACATTTTGAGGTTTCAGGTGGATGTGCATTTTTGGGGGATATCTTTCAGCCCCGAACACCTCGATACCACAGCGCTCCCTTCATAGTTTTGGTTGATTCTGTTCTCTACTTTCTCTTTTTTGCTTTTTTTCACTCCCTGGCTCATCTGCCGGTTCTGCGAGGCATCTCCAACACCAGCCATTGTGAACAGTCTGTGCTGTGCAGACAGAAAAGGCAGCGTCCATCCAGAATGTCCTGCAGGCTGCTGTTAGAATATTATCAGTTAGAGAAGAGATGAGGAAAAGATAAACCCAGGAGAAATAATTAATAGAAAGGAATGTCACATGGCATGAACTCACTGCAGCCCATGCAAATATGTTACCAAAGTTCCTTGGAGTTTTATTTATTCTTTTTTTTTTCTCTTTTCAGTGAAAACAAAAACAAAAATATTCTAGGTAAGCACTGAACTTGTCAAAGCACAAAGACAGCACAAGAAAGTTTGAGTTTAGGGCATCAGCTCTTCTCTTTGTTAAGGTGAAAAGGAAATAAGCAAGGCAAGTATGTTGTCATTGAGCGTGGCAGAAGAGATTGTTCTACCAAGCGCCAGAAGGAAGCCTCTTAAGAGTCTTCAGGGTTTGTTAATTTTAATCAGCCTCTGGGCACACTTGGGTCACAGTGGTGCAACGACGCTTTGGGGATTGTTTAAAAGGCACTGTGCACTTGGTTTTCCTAGGATTAGGGAAAAAGGTTTACGAGGTCAGGTTTAATTATTTAAAAACTGGAAGGGATCTTAAGAAATCATATGTCTCAGTGTTTCCCAGAACTGTATCAGCCTTAACACATTTTTTTTTTTTTTTTTTTTTTTTTTGGGATAGGGTCTCATGCTGTTGCCCAGGCTGGAGTGCAGTAGTGGGATCACGGCTTACTGTAGCCTTGAACTCCTGGGCTCAAGCCATCCTCCTGCCTTAGCCTCTCAAATGGCTGGAACTATAGGTGTGCACCACTATGCCAGGCTAATTTTTAAAAATTTTTTCATAGAGATGGGGTCTTGCTATGTTGCCCAGGCTGGCCTCAAACTTCTGGGCTCAAGGGATCCACCTGCCTTGGCCTCCCAAAGTGTTGGGATTATAGATGTGAGCCATCACACCCGACCAACACTGTTTTTTAGCAACGAATATTTTGTAATGCTTCTTTTATTATTCTGAAATGAAATTCATAGAAAATCTAACCCACCTACAAACCAATTGCAAAAAGAAAAAGAAATCAATATAATGCCCTGACTGTAACATAGAGAAAAATCACAAAAGGATAGTCAATTATAATAAAATAATGTGGATTTTACAAAGTGAATGTTCGGGTCTGGTCATATCAGGTGACAGGATGAAGTGGCCTGATGCTTGCTTCTAGACAGTCACATAATGTGACAGCCACAGGTGCAGGTGGACACAGGCATGTCATGTGGAGGCTCAAAGACCATGAAGGTACTGCTGCTAGAGATGGGATTTTCCCAAATCCTGGACACCTCCGGAAGGAGTTCTCCCCGATCACGCAGTGGTTGCATTCCCAGAATATCCAATGCATATGACAATGACGTGGAAAACAGACACACCCACAGTTCAGTTCCAGACCCATGTTTTGCAAGGATTTTTCATTTACCAGGGCGTGATGGGACATCCAAAAGCAGAGGGATTGGGGGAGTTCCTCATTTGGGGGACTGTCCCACTTGTACCCCTGAAGTCTTCCCGAAGGCCCCCAGGGGCAGCACAGCCTCTGTAGAGGACCCCTGATCTCTGCTGTTGGTCACTTTTTAAGGTCAGCAAAATGAGGCCTAACGAACGCCACACAGCCGAGTCGTAACAGAGCCGAGTGTCCTGGAGGGATGCGGTGGACGGGCCTGGGACACCCTCACACACGGCTCTTCTCTCCCAGCACCAGTCCCTCATTCCTGCTGAGGGAGGGTGGGGGCCTGGGAGACACGGAAGCTTCCAGCCTACGTAGCCTTCCGAGCTGCCGTATCCCTGAACTAGCATCCTGGAAGGAGAAAATCCTGCCGTCCCACTGAACTAGCCTCCCAGAAGGAGAAAACCCCATGCAACATGGACGTTGCTTTACTACAGTGAAGAGTTCAGAGCAATACTTTGGAATCATACGGGCCTGGGCCCAAGTCCTGGCTCTCCCATAGACTGGCTGTGGGCTCATGGGCAAGTTCCTTAATTTCTCCCTGAGCCTCAGTTTTCTTCACTGTAAAATGGGGTTAATAGTATTTCCCAATTACAGGGGAGCTGAGAGTACTTAATGCAAAAGATGCATGTAAAATGCCTCCTTTACTTTTTTTTTTTTTTTTTTTGAGACTGAGTTTCATCGTTGTCGCCCAGGCAGAAGTGCAGTGGTATAATCTCGGCTCACTGCAACCTCTGCCTCCCAGGTCCAAGCAATTCTACTGCCTCAGCCTCCTGAGTAGCTGGGACTACAGGCGTGCACCATCACACCTGGCTAATTTTGCATTTTTAGTAGAGACGGAGTTTCACCATGTTGGCCAGGCTGGTCTCAAACTCCTGACCTCAGGTGATCCTCCACCTCAGCCTCCCAAAGTGCTGGGATTACAGGTGTGAGCCACTATGCCTGGCCTCGCTTCCTTTACTTTTTACCTGGTAGCATGGGAAAGCCCCCTGCGGTGAACTTGAGAAAGTGACACAAGAGCCTCAGCCTGAGAGGCTGGAGCAAAGAAAGTCCCTTTTTGAGGAATCCTCCACTGCTTGATTTGTTTTATAATTTCAGGGGCACTAGGCACACTGACACGTTGTGCACACCTCCATCTAGTTCTAGAACATTTCCATCACCCCACAAAGATACCCCGTATCTCTTGTCAGTCACTCCCCATTCCCTCCTCCCTCTGGCCCCTGACAGCCACCCATCCACTTTCTGTCCCTGTAGACTGGCCACGCTGGGCCTCTCATGTAAATGGAGTGAATCGTGTAATACGTGGTCCCTTGTGTCTGACTTCTGTCACTCAACATCATGTTCAAGGTTCATCGCGTCGTAGGGTGCGTCAGAGCCTCGTTCCTGTCTGTGGCCGATGGTATCAGTTGTATGGATGGACCGTGTTTCATTATCCACTCCTCAGTGATGGACATTTGTTTTTTCCTACTTTTTGGCGACTGTGAGTCGTGCTCCACTTTGAACATCCTGGCCCCTGGCATGTCATCGGTGTGGAATGAGAGTGAGCTGGGTCTCTTCTGAATCTGGGCCTTTGTTTGGGGTGAAAGGACACAGCCTTCGGAAGAAGACAGACCTGGGTTTGGATTCCGATTCCACATAAGTCACTGGGTGTCTCAACCTCTGAATCCCAGCATCTTCACCAGACAAAGGGATAGTTATGAGGCATCGAGATGACATTTGTGTGTGATCAGCGCATCGTAGGAATCCAACAAACGGTCTCATTTGTGTCCAGCCAGCTCCTTTAATGCCTTAATTATTACACTGCAGCCTGGGTAGGGCGTCCCTTCCCCCAGCTCGAAGGTACAGATTCCCGTGGGTTCTAGACAGGGGTACACCAGGACCGGTTCGTAGGGTTCATGAGAGCCGATGGTGAGCGTCTCTTCCCTACTCCATGTTCAGGGACTTTGCATTGGTACCTTGAAATCAATCAAAGTGGGAGTGTTTACATCCCGGAAATCAGCAAACCTTCAAAGCGGGGCTCACCCCAACCCCTGACCTCTGGAGAGCCAGTTATTAAACATTTACCAACAACCACAGGTTCTAGTATTTTCTGTTAAGCTGGCCTGGTGGCAACAGGCCAGAGAGATCAGGAGAGGGTGAGGCCGGACAGTTCAGGGGTTAAGCCCGAGGGTGCTGGAGCACACATGTGATCTTGGTCCTAGCTGGCAGGCCTGCCACCGCTGCAGAATCTGCAAGCTCCACATCCTCACTGTCCCCATCTCCTTTGGAACTCAGCTGCACCAGCAGGACCTGGAGGCAGGTTTGCTGCGTGGGACATGGGGTGTGGGGACTTCTGGGGAAAGCATTCCTTTCCAGTAAAAGTGATGCAAAGGAGGAGATGCCTCCTCTTCTTGGATGTTTTCATGTCCATACTCCTGGAGAACTCCTGGAGCTGCAGCAGCCATCATGTGACCACACGGAGAGAGGCCTAAGAAGCAGGCGAATTATGCAGAGAGTGCGAGGGTGGAAAGAAAGAGCTTGGGCTCTCAGTGGCACTGAGCCAGCCCTGGAAATGCCACCCCCTAGACTGCTTTCATGAACTAGCAAAAATGCCTTGTTCTTTAATCCATTTTAATCCAGTGCTCTGTTAGTTGTAGCCCAAATAATCCTGATCCGGATGTCAACATATGAAGGGAAAAGCAGAAAGAGATTAGGATTCCAAAGAGAATTTTTTTAAAAAAAGGATTGCAAAGAGGATACATTCTGAGAGATGAGCGAAAGATTACAAGGAAGGAATATGTCCTAGGTAAGGCCAGGCAAGGATTTTTCCAATTCAGGGAGTGGCAGGGAAATGGAAAAATTCTTAGAAAAAGTATAATCTACCAAAACTGACTCAAAAAGAAAAAGAAAGTCTGAATAGTCTTATAACCTTGAATAAAATGGAACAGTAGTTTAAAATCTTCCCACAAATAGCTGGGCGCTGTGGCTCACGCCTGTAATCCCAGCACTTTAGGAGGCTGAGGTGGGTGGATCACTGAGGTCAGGAGTTTGAGACCAGCCTGGCCAATATGGCAAAACCCTGTCTCTACTAAAGATACAAAAAATTAGCCGGGCGTGGTGGCACACGCCTGTAATCCCAGTACTCGGGAGGCTGAGGCAGGAGAATCGCCTGAACCTGGGAGGCAGAGGTTTCATTGAGGTGAAATGGCACCACTGCACTCCAGCCTGGGCGACAGAGTAAGACTCTGTCTCAAAAAACAATAATAATAATAATCTACCCAAAAAGAAAATGTCAGTCCCAGTGAGTTTTACAGATGAGTTCTATCAAATATTTAAAGTATCAGACAAATCTTACACAAACTCTTCCAAGGAGTAGAAAAAGAGGGAATATTTCCCAACTCATTGTATGAGGCCAACATAACCTTGATACGAAAACCTGACAAGAATGGTGTGAGAAAGGAAAATTATAGATGAAAGCCATCCATGAAAATAGACACAAAAATCGTACACAAAATATCAGCAAACCCAGCCGTTGACATATAAAGAATATATGATGACAAATATACATTTATCCCAGCAATGTAAAGGTGACTTAACATTAGAGAATCTATAAATGCCGTTCATCACAGTAACAGGTTAAAGGAGGAAACCATGTGATTGTTCATACAGATGCAGAAAGAGCAATGGCTAAAATTTAAATCCTTTTATCATAAAAACTATTGGCAAATGAAGAAAAATATTTCTTCATATGATAAAGCATCTCCACCAAATGTTACAGTAAACATCATTCTTTTTTTTGACACGGAGTCTCGCACTTTTATCTGGGCTGGAGTGCAGTAGTGCAATCTCGGCTCACTGCGAGCTCCGCCTCCCGGGCTCACGCCTTTCTCCTGCCTCAGCCTCCAGAGTAGCTGGGACTACAGGCGCCCGCCACCATGCCTGACTAATTTTTTTGTATTTTTAGTAGAGACGAGGTTTCACTGTGTTAGCCAAGATGGTCTCGATCTCCTGACTTCGTGATCCACCCACCTTGGCCCCTCAAAGTGCTGGGATTACAGGCGTGAGCCGCTGCACCTGGCCAGTAAACATCATTCTTAATGGTGCACATGAGAAGTCTTTTCTTTAAACTCAGAAACAAGGTGAGAATGACAGTGCTTATCTTCAACATTGTATTTGTGTGCCAGCATAGGATAAGGAAAAATGAATAAAGGTATCAGGGTCAGAAAGGAAGAAACAAAACTATCATCATTCTCAGATGATCTATCTACATTAAAAACTTACTTCTGCAGAAAAAAAAAAAAATACCAGAAATGATAACAGAGTTTAGCAAGGTAATTTCCAGTTATTAAAAACGCAGATATCAGAGGCAAGGGGACACAGCTGTAGGGGTATTACTCACACAGAGGCACAGGGTGCTGTCAGCAAGAGCAGAGCCCATTCCAGGGCCACTTGTCCCCAGGATGACTTCTGCCCAAGGCCAGCATTGGCTAGTGAGCAGGGGCAAGGCTGAGCCTGGACATCAGTCTGCAGTTCCACCTGGTTGGAGGGGAGGCATAGCAAGGTGGGGCACCAGATGCTTCCTGGTGTGGGCCTGGTAGGTCTTTTGCTTCCCTTTCCACTGGACCTGGTAATCAAGCTAGCATGCAACCCAGTGGTTGGATTAGTTTCCTTCATGGCTGCAGGGAACAGACATGCCTACATCTGACGGCCTTCCTTGCAGGTAGCACATCAGCTGTTTCTGAGCCTTCCTCATTCTGCCTCTATCTGTCTCTTGCTCCTTCTCACCTCCCACCTCCCCAGGAGCCTCTGCTCATGCCCCATGTGCACCATCTCTTGCTCTAGTTGTCCATTGCTGCCTAACAAATAACCCCAGACCTAGTGGCTAAAAAACAGTGATCAGCTGGGCGTGGTGGCTCATGCCTGTAATCCCAGCACTTTGGGAGGCGAAGGCAGGTGGATTGCTTGAGGCCAGGAGTTCAACACCAGCCTGGCCAACATGATGAAACCCTGTCTCTGCTAAAATATATTTTAAACTAGCTGGGCGTGGTGGTGCATGCCTGTAATCCTAGCTACCCGGGAGATGGAGGCATGAGAATCGTTTGAACCTGGGAAGTGGAGGTTGCAGTGAGTGGAGATTGTGCCACTGCACTCCAGCCTGGGCAACAGAGTGAGACTCTGTCTCTAAATCAATCAATAAATAACAGCAATCGTGTATGATGGTCACAAACCTGTAATCTGGCTTGGCGTGGCAGCTCACACTTCTAATCCCAGTACTTTGGGAGGCTGAGGCCAGAGGATTGCTTCAGCCCAAGAGCTTGAGACTAGTCTGGGCAACATGGTGAGACCCTGTCTCTCTGCAAAAACTTTTAAAAAATATTAGCTAGGTGTGGTGGTGAGGGCCTGTAGTCCCTGCTACTCAGAGGCTGAGGTGGGAGAATCGCTTGAGCCCAGGAGGTTGAGGCTGCAGTGAGCCAAGATTGCACCACTGCACTTCAGTCTAGGTGACAGAGTGAGACCCTGTCTCAAAAACTAAATAAACAAATCTGTAATTCGAGCAGGGCTTGGCAGGGACAGCTCATCCCTCTGCTCTCTGTGGATTTGGTGGGAGCACCTTAAAGCCTGAGGGTGGTGACCTGATGTCTAGGAGCTGGAGTCTCCGAAGGCTCTCTCACCCACAGGTCCAGTGCCTCAAATGGGGCGCTGGGTGAAACACCTACCGTAGCTTCCCCACGGTGGTCAGCTTCCAAGAGGGAGCATCCCAAGAGAACCAGGTGGAAGTTGACTTATCTTTTACTACCCAGCCTTAGACATCACTCTGACCATTGTCCCAAGCCCACCGGGATTCAAGGAACAGAAACCTAGACCCCAGTTTTTGATGGGAGAAGAGGCAAAAATCCCATGATAAGAAGAGTGTGTAGGAAGACAGAGATCATTGCAACCATGTTGGGAAACACAGCCTGCCATTCCTCTCCACTTCCCCTCATTTGATGACAAACCCCATTCTCTTTCCAGTAGAGGATACCTATGACCCAGACTGGGCCAGACACCATGGTTGGTCCAGGGCTGGGCAAGTGACCAAAGCAGTTCATTTGGAGTTTGTGCCTAGCTGAAGCTAACAAGCCAAGCCCCTTCTTGCCCTGGGGCCACTGATCCCATGACAGGCGTGAGGCCACACCAACTGTACATATGACTTCATGACCTGCAGCATCAGCCCTAGACTGCTTATCTTCAGTCTTTTTTTTTTTTTTGAAATAGAGTTTTGCTCTTGTTGCCCAGGCTGGAGTGGAATGGTACAATCTCCGTTCACTGTAACCTCTGCCTCCTGGGTTCAAGTGATTCTCCTGCCTCAGCCTCCTGAGTAGCTGAGATTACAGACATGTGCCACCACTCTGAGCTAATTTTGTATTTTTAGTAGAGATGGACTTTCTCCATGTTGGTCAGATTGGTCTCAAACTCCCGACCTCAGGTGACCCACCCACCTCGGCCTCCCTCTTCAGTCTTCTTATGTGAAAAATTCCAACCTTAGCTGTATAAGCGACTGGAAGAGGTTTCCTATTACTCACAGATGAACACAATCCTAATTTATACTTGGAACAAATTACCACTTTCACGGGCACCCTAAATTCATCACTGAAGCCAACACAAAGCCCAGTGATGATCACAATTTGTGATTCTTCATTAGATAGCTATTGACAAAGGGACCATGTCTCTCTTGTTCATCTTTCCATCCCAAGCATCAGACATAAAAGACTCCATAAATTGGTCTTGAATGAAAGCATGAATGCAGCAGGCTAGCAAAAAGCCACAATGATGGTGACTCTGGCATTAGATAAAACGGGATTCCGATCCCACTCCCTCTGCTCACCTGCTGAGTGATCTTGGGCAGGTCCATTAACCTCTCTTGGCTCCAGTTTCGTCATCTGTAAAATGATAATACAACTGGGCATGTCTAAGGGTGGTTGTGAGGATAACTGAGGTTGAACCAATGTTCACTGCTTTTGATGTTATTGGAATTGGTAGGAGGTGAGGAAAGTGATGAGAGGAGAAAAAGCTAGAAGGTAATCTGTCAGGTGTTCACCCACCTCTGTTCCTGAAGCAATGGGATCTGGCTCTATCATATATGTATCCTTAGGCAGGATAGTTTGGGATGGGCTCTGCTGGGTGGTTCTTCTGTTGGTCTCACTTGGGATCACCTGTGTGGTCGCAGTCATCTGGTGGCTAATGGGGCTGCATGGTCTAAGAAGGTTCTCTCACAGGCCTGGTGGTCATGCTGGTTGCTGGCTCTGCTCAGATAGAACTCCTCTGCTCCACATGGCCTCTCATCCTCCAATAGGCAGCCTTGGTATCTTCACAGCATTCCATCAAGGGTGAGAGTGGCAACAGCAAGTTTTCTTGGGACTGATGTTCTGAAGTCACACATCACTTTTGCCACATTCTATATATTTGTCAAAGCTGAGAAAGGGAAAAATATTTCTTCTATTTGCAACGTTTTGCTTCTGACAGCAAATGGCAGTGTAGGGATTCCCTCACACCAACAAATCTTCCAACTTTATGACATAGCTGTGTGTCTTACAGTTCATTTCGATTCCAACAGTACCTGGAGTTAGCATCAGATCCCATGATTTAGGGACTCAGTCCCACAGGACAGCCTCCACTTCAGATGCCAACTACAAGTTTGGGCCTCCCTCCAGACTGTTCACCTATGATTTATAACTGATTTAGGGGTTCCCATGACCCCCTCCTCAGGTTCAATAATTGGCAAAACTGGGCACAGTGGCTCATGCCTATAATCCCAGCACTTTGAGAGGCTGAAACAGGCAGATCACATGAGGTCAGGAGTTTAAGACCAGCCTAGCCAATATAGTGAAACCCCATCTCTACTAAAAATACAAAAATTGACCAGGCATGGTGGTGCATGCCTGTTGTCACAGCTACTCGGGGGGCTGAGGCAGGAGAATTGCTTAAACCTGGGAGGCAGAGGCTGCAGTGAGCCAAGATGGAACCACTGCACTCCAGCCTGGGTGACAGAGCAAGACTCTGTCTCAAAACAAACAAACAAACAAACAAACAAACAAACAAACAAACAAAAAATTGGCAAGAATGACTTACAGAACTCAGGGAAACACTTTGCTTATGTTTACTGGTTTATTATAAAGGATATGACTTAGGAATAGCCAAGTCATGAACTACACTCCACAGGGTGAAAGCAGGCCCCGGCATAGGTGCTCAAGGACCCCAGATACAGAATCTCCTCGGGTTCAAATACCCCCTATAGGTTTCCCAGTGGCCACTTGGTGTTCACCCCATGTAAATGAAGTGGCAGCCTGCAATCAGTCTGATTGGTCAAGTGAAGTTACAAGTGAGGTCACACTCCTGTGCAAACATCTGATTGGTTGTGGAACGCAACCAATCAGAGGCTGAAGTGAAGTTACAAAGTGACACTCCTATACAAACGTCTGATTGGTTGCTTTCTGCAACCAATCAGAGGTACTTTCAATTTCCCATCTGCCTGGCAGAAAAGGTGAGAGTTTGCAAAGGGGTAGCCTCTGGTCCTTTTGTTACTTAGGTGTGGAAAGTTAGGGTTCTCCTTTCAATTTAGTTCTAGGAAGTCAGTGTGAGAGAGCCTTAGGTTCCCTGCCTCCAGACCCTACTCTCCTGCCTCAAGGATGCTGATATGGTTTGGCTCTGTGTCCTCACCCAAATCTCATCTTGAATTGTAATCCCCAAGTGTTGAGGGAGGGACCTGGTGGGACGTGATTGGATCATGTGGGTGGTTTTCCCCGTGCTGTGATAGTGAGGGAGTTCTCACGAGACCTGGTGGTTTTATAAGGCAGTTTTCCCTGCTCTCTCTTGCTCTTCTCTCTCCTACTGCCTTGTGAAGAAGATCCTCACTTCCTCTTTGCCTTCCTCCATGATTGTAAGTTTCCTGAGGCCTCCCTAGCCATGTGGAACTGTGAGTTAATTAAACCTCTTTCCTTTATAAATTACCCAGTCTTGGATATTTCTTTATAGCAGTGTGACAACACACTAATACGGATACTAATCCCTACCTTCTCAGGGTCTTGCCCTCATGGCCTCAGCAAACTTTAATCACTTCCTTATTCCAAACAGTCATACTGGGGGTGAGGGCTTCCACATATGAATTTTAGGGGTGTATAATTCATAGCAGAGGGTAATAATATCTCCCAGAGTCCCGAGGAGTAAATGAGTGAATATGTTTACAAGGCTTAGAACAGGGCTGTGGCGCAGTGGCGGTGCAGGGGTTATTATCATCATTGTTTATAAAACGTACATTTGGGCTCTGCAGCTGATCACACACATCATGAAACGCGAAAAGAGAAAATGTAAAAGGATGAGATAAATTGAAGTTGAAATGATAATCGTTTTCTCCCACACTTCCAGTGGATTGTCCTGCATGCCCTGTGGGGATTGTCCTGCATGCCCTTTGGGGTCCCCCTATTCCAGCCTGGGGTTCTCTGACATTGGCATGCATCCCAGTCACTTGTGTCACTCTTAAAATGGAGCTTCCTGAGCTTCGTCCCAGATTAACTGGATCAGCCCTGGTGACAGCGCCCAATGGCTGCATTAAAAATATATATAGGCCAGGCATGGTGGCTCCCACCTGTGATCTCAGCACTTTGGGAGGCCAAAGCGGGTGGATCACTTGAGGTCAGAAGTTTGAGACTGGCCTGGCCAACATGGTGAAACCCTGTCTCTACTAAAAATACAAAAAAAAAAAAAAAAAAATTGGATGTGGTGGCGCACGCCTGTAATCCCAGCTACTTGGGAGGCTGAGGCAGGAGAATTGCTTGAACCCAGAGGCAGAGAACTGAGATCATGCCACTGCATTCCAGCCTGGGCAACAGAGTGAGACGCCATCTCTACAAAAAATTAAAAAATAGCCAGGGGAAATGGTATGCGCCTGTGGTCCCAGCTACTCAGGAGGCTGAGGCAGGAGGATCCCTTGTACCCAGAAGTTGGAGACGCCGGTAAATAATGATTGCACCTCTGCACTCCAGCCTGGGGGACAGAGCAAGACCCTGTTTCAAAATAGATAAGTATTTTTGATGTCAGAGAAACTGTTTTCGTCAACTGTGGGAAAAACCCTGAGACTCACTTCTAACCGCTGACCACAAGCACTCCCAAGTCTAAACTGTTTCCACCTCCCTGAATCCAAAACTCCAGCTGATGAGCACTGAGTCTTTATGTGAACATGGCCATATCCAAGTGACCAGGCAGCCCTGTAGTTGCTCACAGTCAAGTTCCTGTACGGTTTCCTCAAGATGCAAAAACGTTTTGAAGTATGGTATTCGAGCATCGTACCCTGCCCAAGGCTTCTGTTTAAAGGTGGAATGCTTTCCCTGCTTGTTTTCTTTTTAAATCCACCCCCCTCTTGGTTTCTAATGACACTTGACATTTGACGTTCACCACTGCCGTGAGTTCTCCTCCGTCACTGACAACACAGCCATGCCCAGCTACGAACGCAGAGACAGCAGTTCTCCAGACCGGAGTGTATGTTGGAGACCTACATTCATTTCATGAATGTGAGCAACACAGTTTCCAATTCCTTTTGACTCATTTTTTCCTTCCTTTTCTCCACTTGCCAGTTGGGGTGGACTCCAGCATGGCTGAGGGCAGACGCCGCCGCCCCTGAGAGCTGCTTCTGGCTCATGCGGCTTCTTAGGGGACCACAACTCCAGCCCTCCTCTCTGTAGGGGACACAAATTCACTGCTTGCCCTTTGTCCCCAGAAGACGTTTTCCAACAGCCCAAGGGCTGATCCGGAATCAGAGGAAAACAGTCCCTGGGGGAGGCCGGAAGAATATTAAGTTTGTGTTTTATTAGCCCTTGCTGGGTCTCCAGATCTGAACCCCGGAGGGGCCTGTGTGCTCAGATCTTCCCACAGCGTACCCCTGAAAGCCAGCTCGGGCAGCCTGAGGATTAGAATAAATGAAAATCATTATCTGAGCTGTTTGGCACACGCGTGTGTACAAGAGCCATGGGCCATTTTCAAGGGAAAACGCCCGTTGCAGATTCCTAAAACCTGTCTCATTTGTGACTTATTTGATCCTGGCAACAAGTTGGTGAGATTGGTTTATCCGTGGGTCCATTTCACAGGCAGGAAAGTGGTGTCCCAGGGAGGCCGAGTGACTTGCCCACAGCCACGCAGCTGGGAAACGGGGAGCCGGATTTGGGTGAGGACCTGCTGCCTCCGCAGTGTAGGGTACACCTTTCTCTCTCTCTTCCTCCTGCCTCCTTTCCTCTTCCTTCCTTTTTCTCCAAACTTCCATTCATCTATTTTTAAAACTCTTTTTGGAGATGTGGTCTGGCTATGTTGCCCAGGCTAGACCCAAGCTCCTGGGCTCAAGCAATCCTCCCACCTCAGCTTCCTGAGTAGCTAGGATGACAGGTGCATGCTACCACACCTTGCTCAAGTACTTTTATTGAAAATTTAACATATGCAAATAGTTAAAAAAAAAAAAACAAAGAAGCAACCAAACAATACAGGAAAGGATGCCCTGAAAAGCAAGCCTCCTTCCATCCCAAATCTTCAGGGTCCCAGACCCCGTTTTTCTAACTATGTGTGTGTATATGTGCTCACACACATGTATGTGTAAGGACACTTAGCTGTGCATGTGTGATACATTACACGGCCTCCTACACAGATAGTAGCAGCCCATGCACTAGGTGCCTCTGGTTCTTCTTCTTTCTTTCTCTCTCTTTTTTTTTTTTTTTGTTTTTGAGACGCAGTCTTGTTCTGTCTTCCAGGCTGGAGTGCACTGGTGCAATCTCAGCTCACTGCAAACCTCCACCTCCAGGGTTCAAGCAATTCTCATGTCTCAGTCACCCAAGTAGCTGGGATTACAGGTGCCCATCACCACACCCGGCTAATTGTTGTATTTTTAGAAGAGACAAGGTTTTGTCACGTTGGCTGGGCTGGTCTCGAACTCCTGACCTCAGGTGATCTGCCTGCTTCAGTCTCCCAAAGTGCTGGAATTATAGGCATGAGCTTCCATGTCCCGACCTTCTGATTTCTCTTGAAAGCTGTTCTGTGTCCACCTGGATGGAGCCACCACTCTTTTTGCACATGAGCTGTCAGTGCAGGGGGACTAGGTTGTCCTCGACAACTCCCCACCAACAGACATGAGGCTGCTCTGTCTCTGCTGTAATCAACGTGCGGTGTGGGTCATGCCTTTGGCACATACATGCCTGTGTGCCCCTGTGCCAGTGCCTCAGTCAGCAAGAATCCTCGGAGGAGAACCGCTGCGCGCGAGGACTTGCCGTTGTCTGTGCCGGGGCCGCGGTTAAATTGCCTCCCCATAGGTTGCACTTGTTCACACGCCTGTCCTCCCAGTGTCAGGCCATGCCCCTCACTCCTAATGCCAGGCAGCACAGAGCCATTCAGGAGCCCTTTGGGGGCCCCTCCCAGGGAGCTCAGTCTAATCGGAGACAGCAAACATGTTGGATCTGCTTGATTTTCAAATGATTTACCCAGAAACATCTACCCTTTCAGCCCCTAGTGTGGGGAATATGAGCCCTTCCCTGGAAACACTGTTAGAAAAAGAAAAAAAAAACAAAATGAGAGAGAGAGAGAGAGAGAGAGGGCTCATTGAATAGGGCATCCCTAAACGGGGACAGAGGAAGCAGAGAGAATGGAGTCCAGACTCTCGGACCCTGTAGTCACCCCACCAGGGTCCTCCCAGCAACACCGAGGCACTGAAAGGGCCCTCCTGAGGGCCTAGAAATGGTGGTGATCAACTCCCACCCCTGAGCCTCCTCAGTCCCCAAATCACCAGCAAGGACTTTTTTACAGCCCCTCCACCCAGCCACCCTGGGTCCTGTGCAGCCACCTGGGTCTACGCATCTCCGGGACCCACAGATGAGATGGAACTGTCCCACGCATGTTCTCTGGGGCAGAAACGGCTGCGGAGCCTGCCGAGGCCACTCCTGCCGGCTGAGCAGGGCACAGCGTCTGATCCAGGAGGCTGCGACCTCGCTGCCCCAGGCCTGGCACGGCCTGTGGACAGTGGCCCGTCCCACCAGCCACCAGGAACCTCCCTTCAGTGCCCACCCCATCCACCTCGCCAAGACTGATCTAGAAATTATTTATAGATCCGAACTCCACAGAAACCATTGTGTCTGCTGTTGCCATGGCAATGGGGATGTGGCAGGAGCGCCAGGCTCTCAGGCTTTCCAGGGCCCGTGGAGGCCGGCAAGGGCGGTGGATTTCTACCAGGAGCCCCTGACTCACACCCACCGTCAGAGACCCCCGGGAGTGAAGAAGACAGGCTTCCCACCCTTTTCCAGCAGGGCTGGCTGCATCCAGGAAGACAGCACTGCTGGTGAGTGGTTCGATTTTGTTTCAGACCTCTCCAAGAAATCATCTAGAACAACTTCCACAAGCCTGGAGGTGCTCCCGTCCCCCATGGAACCTCTCGGGAACACAGCCTCCGACTCCTCACCACAGAGCAGCTGCGTCAGACTCCCGGATGGCAGGGCCTAGGGATCTGTGTTTTGGTTTTGGGAGCTGTGCAAATCCACGTGACTCAATAATCCAAACATACAGAGAGCCTGGGAACCCTTACCCCACTCTGGCGCCCTATGTGTCTGCTTTCATTGGCTTGTTGTATTTCCGGCTTGTTTTCTTTAGGGAGGCAGCAAATACAAGATACGGTCCACTTTTACCTTTCCCTGCTCAGAAAATAAAGTGGCCACAGCCAGCCTTCTGCACCTTGTTTTTCTCACTAAATGCTATTTTCCAAAGCTGTCACCAAATTCGCCGCTTCTTTATTTTTTTTCTTTTACGGCGGGACAGCGTGGGTTCCCTCCTATGGGTGGGTGTGCCAAGGAATCTGCTTGCATAACCAGACCTTTTTCCTAGGAGCAGTTGCCCAGACGCAGCCCCTAGGATGAGGATGTGTTTGCAGTGACTATTCAGGGAGCACTCCCTGGAGACACAGGTTGGGGGTGGGACGCTGGACTGGAAAAGGAAGGAAGCTGGGCAGGGTGCTATGTGGGCACAGTCCTTCCGCAGCCTGAAGGAGCTGGGGCGGGCGGGGCATGCCCGACCCCGCAGGGGAACTGTGGAGGGTCAGTCACACGCTGGGATGTCCCAGCCTGAGACCAGGGAGCTGGGGGCTTCATATACCCATCCAGAACCCACCTGTCTTTGGTTAAGGGCGGTCTAGGAAGGTCTAAATTCCCAGGCATTTCCATGCATGAAGGCAAAGCGGCTTTGGGAAGCCCCCGGGCCACCCTCTAAACCAGAGGTCTCCAACCCCTGGGCCACGGCAGGAGGTGAGCAGCAGGTGAGTGAGCAAAGCTTCATCTGTATTTACAGCTGCTGCCCATGGCTCACGTTAATGCCTGAGCTCCGCCTCCTGTCAGTCAGATCAGTGGCGGCCTTAGATTCTCAGAGGAGCGTGGACCCTGTTGTGAGCTGCATATGTGACAGATCTAGGTTGCACGCTGCTTATGAGAATCTAATGCCTGATGATCTGTCACACGGCAGTGACCAGCAAGGACACACATCCCTTCCCGCATGAAGTTTACACTCCAGACCAGTGTTGCCCAATAGAGCTTTCTGCAGTCATGGAATGTTCTAGATCTGCATTGTCCAATGTGGTGACCACTAGTCCCATGTGGCTGTTGAGGCTTTGAAATATGGCTGGTACTAGTTTGTGGCCTGTTAGAAACTTGACTGCACAGCAAGAGGTGAGTGGCAGGTGAGTGAGTGAAGCTTCCTCTGTATTTACAGCCGCTGCCCATCGCTGGCATTACGGCCTGAGCTCCCCCTCCGGTCAGATCAGCTGCAGCGTTAGATTCTCATAGGAATGCGAACCCTGTTGTGAACTGTCATTCGAGGAATCTAGGTTGTGCGCTTCTTACGAGAAACTAATGTCCGACGATCTGTCACTGTCTCCCGTCACCCCTAGATGGGATTGTCCAGTTGCAGGAAAGCCAGCCCAGGGCTCCCACTGATTCTACATTATAGTGAGTTGTATAATTATTTCTTTGTATATTACAATGTAATAATCATAGAAATAAAGTGCACAGTAAGTGTAATACGTTGAATCATCCTGAAACCATTCA
The DNA here is from genome assembly GCF_002776525.5 of Piliocolobus tephrosceles. Lineage (NCBI taxonomy): Eukaryota > Metazoa > Chordata > Mammalia > Primates > Cercopithecidae > Piliocolobus > Piliocolobus tephrosceles. The sequence continues at coordinate 72,206,241 of NC_045450.1, forward strand.
TCCTGCCTAGTCCATGGAAAAATTGTCTTCCATGAAACCGGTCCCTGGTGCCAAGAAGTTTGGGAACCACTGCTTTCAGCAGCTGCTGGTGCTGGCTGGTGGAGGTATAAATGCTCCAAAGCTTTGGAGTGCACAAAAATGGTGAAAAGGGATCCAGGGATCTGGCAGGGGCCCTGCGGTTATCCAATACATGTTTCCAGTGGATTCTGTTACAACTGGTTCTGACAGGGAGCTGCCCTGGCTTAGAGACAATCTGTGAGCAAATTATCACCCATTTACTCAGCGCTTCCATGAACCAGGCCCCGGCTAGACCAAGGAGGCCCAGGTGTGTGGACCCCAGTGCGTTTCCTCCAGGGCTGTAGCACTGGGCAGGAGAGGGCTGAGGGCCCCTGCAGCTGGAGATACCTGGTGGCACCTGTGTGCTCACAGCCCTGCTGCAGCTTCCTCAGAAATGACACAACCTCACTGCGCCCCCTGACCTTGAGGTGCACTGAGAAGCACTGCAAAGGACACGCTGCTCATCAACAAGTTTTAGTTCTCTGTTTGTGCATTCAGCACAAAATATGTGTATTGGTATAATAGACTTTGTGATACGTTTCCAACGTTTTTTCTACAAAGTTTCAGGTCTTTCCCATAAGCAGAGCCCTTGAAGGTGCTGGCACAGATTCCACGATCTGAGGCCTCCTAACGGCTTCTGGAGCCCCTTTCTGGCACTTCCCACGTAGAGCTGCTGCGCATGGTCCGAAAATCATCCTAAAAATGGAACCTTACGCTCAGGCAGGCACCGCACGGTTCTGTGTGAGCCGCATGCTTCCCAGCCAAGACGCGGCTGTGTAGGAAGTTCCTTATAAGGATTTCCTACTCTTTGTGGGCCACCCGTTTGTGTCATGACCAACCTCATTTGTATTCCCAAGTCTGTGCCTCCTGTGGGCAGGAAGGGGCCCTCGTTGCCTTTTCCCTCGTGGGTCTTCAAGTCCATGTAGTGGGGGCTTGGCCAGGGTATGAGATGTCTTTCTGCAAATGAGAGAAAGGGACATGCTGGGGTTTGTCCTCTCCAACACTTATGCTGAAATCGAATCCCTACCGTGGCAGTATTGAGAGGTGAGGCCTTGAGGAGGTGATCGGGTTGAGAGGGCTCTGCCGTCATCAGAAGATGAATCCGTTGGTGGACTCACAGGGGAACGGGGAAACGTTGGTGGACTCACGGGGGAACGGGGGAACGTTGGTGGACTCAC